>NC_092424.1:52007708-52161777 GCF_036169615.1 Heliangelus exortis
CTCTGGGTAATGACTCTTTAATTGCTGTATGGGGTTTTGGGTAGGGTTTTTTTGCAAAGCAGCATAGTGTCAACTATAAAAAGTTGTCTGCCTTCTTCCTCTTCATGTGCAGATCTCCAAATCCAAAGAAAAAACAGCTTGGGAAAAGTTGATCTCCTTTCTAGTAGAGAAGGTCATTTGCTCTTACTTAGCCAGAGCTGTCTTACTTATTTAGAGTGTGGAATAGGATCAGAAAGGATAAGATGGAATAGAAGTGTTACCAGTTAGTTCTGATGTCCTGTTATCTCCGGATCAAGGAAATTTAGTTGAATGGCACAGAGTTTTCAGTGCCTCAGGAGGAAACTCTAGTTGTAAACAGCAAAGGAAAATTGAACTTTTTTTTTGTGTTGTTTTGTTGTTATTCTGATGTTGTCCATGTGTCACTACAGATATAACATATTATGTCATTATGCACACAAGTGAATTATATTTAATTTTAACACTTTTTTTTTAAAGCAGGACATGAGTAATAGCTTTATTAATATTCAGGCTGAACAATCTTCCTTATTAAGACTGAATTTCTCAGATGCTACAAATACCTTCTAATAATAAAAAACTATTATAAATTAGCTTTTATTTTTAAAGTGGCTATCATACATTTATTCCATTCCCCTCAGACCTTCCTGTAAAATTCTTCAGAATCTCCTGATCCTTTTTCTATCTCTTTAATGCTAGATTTCTTTGTCAGTTTACTGTTGTTGACATCTTGCTCTTCCTAGCTTCTTCTCCTTGATGTTGCACTAGCATTTTAAATTCACAGGATAGAGAGAAAATGTCTTTACCTTCTTTCCAAATTTTCTTCCCTGTTCTTTACCATAATCTTTCAAATCACTTTGTTCCCATCCTTTTAAACTTGTCACCGTCAGCTCCTCTTTCCTTCTTCTCATCTATTCATCTATCTCATCTAAATATTGTTGTTCATTTTTGAGCTCTAAAGCCTCTCTCCTTCCCATTTCCATAGAAAAAAAGCCTCTCTCTGCTCCCTGACCTTTACTTCTTGGCATCCCCCTCTCTTATTCCATACTTCCAAGACTTTATCACTGTAGTGATTTAATTCACCTTCACTCATTTTCCTTTTTCTTTACTAAGTAGCATCCAGACTCATGTTTTCACTTCAGAACCCTTCAGTACTATCTACCATTACAATTTCAGTATCTTCTGCCTGTTTCTTGCACTTTCACACTTTGAAGGTCCTTTTAACATGTTGGTATTCTCTCAGCCAGTTATTACTTCTGCTTTTGAGATTTTTTTCCTTTCCCTGAAAGGTCTAAATAGCCAGTTCTGAGGTGTAAATAATTTTAAAAATTTTCTGTAGACTATCCCTGCCAATAATCCTGTTTTCCTGTTCCCTGAGTTCAGCAGTTCTTGCTTCAGGATGTAAGCAAGGAAACAGCTGGAGAGCCAGGGGCAAAAGGATCACAATTAATATAAATGTGGCATAAAAAGAACCTTAGCACTTAGGGAAGGGCTGTATGGAAGGCAATATTTAGCATCTCAATAGAAGACTCATCCCCCTTAGTGAATAGGGTAAACTTCTGTTCTCTGTGGAGCTGACTCAAGCACTTCCTCCTGCAGGCAAATTTTTCATAGTTTTGTGGAAAGAACAAGTCAGAATTAAATTGAACTGCCTGTATGTTTAGTCACAAAGTGAGATTTTGCAGATTTTTCATCTAGAGTGGAGGCCCGTGTCCATGTTCATCATTTGTGTGGAAACACAGTAAGGACTTTTGCCTGGCAATATCGATTAATGTTTCCTCACTAGGACAGACCTGTGGGTAAGTACTATGATACTTTAGTGGGGAATATTTCTTATTCCCTCTTTCAGTATTCAGTAGCACCAAGCACCCAAAGAAAGTGTATGTCAGCTCTTACTGACTGTCTGTATGTCTGTCAGAAACCACCCCCAGCCACTCACCCTCTGTACAACTTTAGATCTACTTCTAACCTTCTCATTCTCATTAATATTCTGGGTAAAGTTACAGATACTTCTCAAAGACAATCTAAATGTGTCAAAACTTGTAGAAAATCGTGTCTCTGGCTTCACCCTAACTTACAGCCTTATTGCTGTACTTGTGCTACGACCAATGACTTCTGGAGAAGGAATGACAAAAGCTTGATATTCTTACCAACAATATTCTGCTTAAGCCCACACCTGAATTTTTTATTTTGGGAGCTGCAGATTAGTTTATAGTCCTAGCAAGAATAAACATGTGCTATGAAAACTTTCTTTCTGCCTTTGAGAAGCTTTGCTTACCAAGGAACAAAAACCACAGGTCCCTGCCAGCTGTAAGCATGGCAAATTCTCATGGTCCATCCATGAACAAGATGGCAAGGCTCCTTGTCATCATAATAGCAGCAGGGCTAGGGAGCTCAGGCACTCAGACCCTGGTTGGATATGGGTTGTCTGATGGGTAACCATCCACTGGACACACATAAGATAGATGCATGGTCCTCCAGTACCACTCTAGACCACAAGTCTGTTGGGAGTATCTGCATTCCAGACTGGCCTTTAAAAAAGGTTGTATGCGTAGCTAGAACCTCAGGGTAGCAGCTTTTTCTGATCTGTTTTCTGACACACATATGTAATCTGACACATTGCCTGCTGGTGTATCACCCATGCGACATCTTAGGAAGGAGATATAGATGGAAATGTTTTCAATGTACCTTTCTATTTCCACTACACATCACTCAGAAAAAGTGACAAGGCACTGAAAATCTGAAACAATCTGGAAGCCAAGTTTAGACAGTTTGTGAATGACTTTGTTTGTTTGAACTACATTTTTAAGAAACATAAAAATAACTGCATCTTTTGGGGGGACACAGCTTCCTGCTGATGATGTCACACATTTGGTCATTGCTCAGACGCTGCAAGTTTATGTGCAGCCAAATTTTGTTTCCTATTGAGGTTTGTGTCCTAAGTGACGTGAGTATTTTTCTCAGTGCATAGTAACAGCTAGAACAGCAAGCAAAGTAGAGTATAGTACGCTTATTATCAGTCCAACCCTCTTCTTGGATGTAAAGGCAACTTTCTAGATGTGAGTGCAAAAGCCACACGATCTGTTTCCATTCAAGTCTGCAAGTGAATCAACAAAACCTATTTCATAACAGAACTGAACTTGAAGAATAATCATCAACTAATTCATCCAAGGGGTCCAGATTATTAATTTCCTTGACAAATGTTTAATTTTCTCTTGTGATTTGACTTTTCTTTTGAAGGTGACTCATGCAGCAACAAATCAAAGCGATGACATTTTTGTTTGTCCTGTGCAATCTCATGTAGGTGATCCAAAGGATCATGCAGTTGTTGTTCCTGGAAACCTGCTCTTCTAGACCAGTCTCTAAGTGTCTACATTAATATTTTGTTGATCTAGTCCTAAAAGATGCTCTAATTGATAAGCACATAAGTAAAAAGAGTTTCCTGAAAAAGCCATTGTCTGAGAAGATAAACTATAAGGACACTGAAGCTTTCTTGTATCCAAATCAACAAGGAAATTTATTTTGGTGACAGAGGAAAAAAAAAAAAGACAATTCTAGGCCCCCTCAAATTTTATGTAGGTAAGTCTTCTTACACACATGATTTCATGTTTTGCTGCCACTGTTCACAGCAAGGATGGCACTGTGTCAGAGCACTGAAACTCAAGCAGCACACTTGTAAGATTTCTTTAGGCGTTAGCAACACTTCGAATACTCCTTAGTGAGGGATCCCCTTTACATAAACGGGAGCAAGAGGATGCTCATGGAACAGTCTCTCAGCATTCCTGCACCAGAGAGCTTCACAGATGAAGTTACGAAGGGGAAGGGCTGGAGGAGTGGTTCTGTGATTGGAATGAGTGCTGCCACTGCATGTGAACTGCCCTTCTACACAAGATAGAAAGATTTTGCATTCTGAGGGTTCCCCCCACCTTCTGGCATCCGTTTGATCTAAAAAGGATTACTGGAACAAACATTTAAAGGGGAGAGAAATGAATGTGTCAGGTGGACAAATGGAACGGAATAAGACCAATTTAATATGGATGACTGCACAAGAACAACTAGGGAATCAGCTGTCTTTGAATAAATATGGCTGAAAATGAGAAAAAAGTTTTCAACAGGAGCTCTGGAACATCCTTTGAATAAGAATAGATATTAAAAGCTCACTTTACTGCTTTTACTATTAAATTGATCCAGCAAAGGAACGAAAGGTACAAACTGCTTGCTGAAACAGCCAGAGATAGGGACGCAATTAGCCAGGGTGCTTCCTCCAGCCTATGTTCTTATTTTCCAATGTTCCTAAAACTACTGCTAAGCCACCTGCTGGAATTGGTCATACTAATGAAATGCCTAATCCCAAATGCTGCTGAGGACATGCTGCTGGCCTCATTCAATAGCAGCTGATTTGCTCAGCACTCTGCTGGATACACTCTGTACCTTAGAGGATAGAGGTCTGTAGAGCTGTTTAAAACAGTCTCTCACCTACAAAGGTCAAGGTTTAATACAGAAAGAAAAAAAAAATCTGCTGTATGAACAGTATCAAAATTGGTTTTAATCTTAAAATACTTTCTTTAGGTGATTCCAGCTAGCTCCTGAGAACATGGGGTGCAAAGTCAAGGTGTCTCTAGCATTCAGCCTCCTCGTTCCATATGATCTTACTGTCCAGCGGGAACAGTTTCTACATAACAGAGCCTAAATAGATCCTTACAATCATAGGTTTGAAATATGATTGATGGCTAGCATTGCATGTGGGAAAAGCTTCTGCCATAGATGTCCATTCAAGTTAATGGCCTTACACATATTAGCAATTCAATTATTTGTAGTCTTAAAACCCCTATGAACCTTAAACCACCGAGTAATATTGACAGATGGGTCTGCGATAAATCAGTTTCAGAAAAATTTTATCCTATTACACTTAAGTTCTTTTAAACATATTTACTTGAATTCAAGAGATCTTTCTCCCCATGCTTAAATAGATGTTCCATAACTTCTTTTCATTAAGACATAAATTATATTGCATTTACTTAAGAGCATCAGCATACTTCATGACCAGTTTACTGGAGCAACTGACTGGTGTTAACTAATGCCACGACCCATGGATGTGTTCTCTCACTGTATTAAGCAGTATTCAAAGTATCTAAGCTAAATTAAAAATATAATATATATAAAAGTATATATAACATATATGATGATATAGACTAAAGCATCTCCCATAAACTAAGCCCTGGTAAAGCCCAAGAATGCAGTGTTGTTAAAATTCAGAGTGCTCTGGGGTTAGAAAAGGTATGCTGCCAAAATACAACACTGTTTTGAGTTCTCTCATTTGAAAGCTGTCTGAACTACAGTAGGCACAAAAGCACTGTGCTAAGGATGCCATGACAGCCTTCACCCATGATTTCTGTGGTTTAATTGCCTTATCTCACAGGACTCAGTAACTGACATGAGCTGCTGGTAAATGAAGAAGACATTGTTACAGCATACCACAGCACAGCAAAACAACATAGCAGAACAGCCCAAACCATATTCAGCCTTCCTAAAACCAAGTCTTGCTTGGACTTGCTCTTAACTAAAATTATAGAGCAAGGTACCATATCAATTAACTTTTACAGCAAGGAGCTATGACATAGTGGCAGTCTCCTTTTAAAGGCAGTATTACTCCAGCATACTCTCTAATAGTCTGTACATGTAGAATTTGGGTTATATAGAGGCCCAGCTAGTGACAGAGCTGGCATTACTGGAGAGAGCTGCCACCACTACTTTAAATGCAGCTGCTTTGGTAGAAGAAGCTGCACAGCTGTGTTAATGCATCACTCACAAATTTACTCCCTTTCTCGCTGAAGAAACTAGGCTAGGTATATAATATTTTTGCATGGGGAAAGATTATGCAGTGCTGATGTAGTGTCTTTAAGTAGTATGTGATTCTTGGCTTTAGGATTTAAAATTTTATTATTCTTTTATTTCTATACTACCTCACTTGCTTTAATTCCCCACATAAGTTCTGCCTAGAAATTACTGTATTTCTAAGAACTTACAGCCATTTGCTTACAAAGTAAATAATGTATGAAAATTTGGATTGTATGAAAGCTAAGAAGCTTTTCATTCATATTTTATAAACAAGATACTTAAAGACAAAGCTATCGCTCAAGACATAGGAATATACGATATAATTAATTTTAAATTTATTTAATTACTTTAATTCTTTTTTTCTTTTTTTTTTTTTTTTTTTTTTTTCTAACTTAAGCTCAGATTCCTTCATATATGAGAAAAGCACAAATTATCCAGAGCACACCCATGATTTACACTGAGTTTACATCTATTTTGCACCACTGGAGCAGCACAAAGCAGATAAAGCACGCTAGGGAATCGAGCCCCTACACTGGTTTGGAGGACCCGTGTTCAGCCAAGTCCCAGGTTACCTGGTGGCTGGCAGGAGGAGCAGTGCAGACTCTCGAGTTCATCCATCTGTTGGTGCGTGTTAAGCACTCCCCTAGGTCCCTGCCACAGTCACACTGCATGGCTGCTTCCTTTGTGCCTCTCAGGGACAGCAGCAGCGCTGAGGGAAACCCTCTGAGTGCAGATACCCGACTGCAGGTCGAGACACAAAATCCGTGTCACAAAAGAGATCTCTGAATCCGTTCACCTGCCAAAGAATTGGAGTGAGGTGTGCATGCAACTCCCTATCTCAGACCCGCTGTAGCCAAGACCTGAATGTGTGCCAGCCTCAAGGGATGAGCTCCCTGGGAGGGTGCAGTGGCCCCCCAGGAGTCCGCAGCAAAGCTACTGACACAACTTCCTTATAGCCTGTATAGTTATAGCCATCAGCTATGACCATCAATAGATAAACTTAATTACAAATTAATCTATTAATTTGTTTTACACCCTCTGCACGAGCTTTTAATTAACAGTAGGGAAAGTTTTATTGCATTATTTCATTATTAAGATGACTCAGGAGAAAGAATAGGTCAACAGCAATGACAAATTTCCTGAAGGATTTAGTTTTTAACTAATTTTAACTCCAGCTAATTAACACATATTTTTTTTTGGTCTTAGAAAACTCCTTCTATAGTTACCAAGAAAGCACTGCAAGTATGGTGAGGATATGTTTTCATTAAAAAAATGAAGTTGATACCTTTTCTCAAGTGCAAAATAAATCCCTACTTGACGTCATGGAGGCATGATCAGGAGGGAGGCTGATGAACATCTCTGTAGGAGCAAATACTGTTTCACTTAGTACACTTCTAGAGTATTGATAAGAATCTCCATATGTTTCATACTTGAAGCATACAAGCAAGAAATTTGTATTGAAAAGATACTAGGATCGTAAAAATTATTAAGACTAATGTATTTTCTGTGAAGGAAAGTTTATATAAATATATATATGGTTTGCCACATAAATATATATATATATAAATATATATATATGCATTTACATATACATAGATACCATTTGTAAGTGAAAAACCATTTAGTTTGACCCTGGCTGACATCCCTCCTATCTTGTCTTCATAATGATAGCACCAAGTCTCTTCATTAAGTCTTTTGCGAGACAAGGATTACAGCACCTGAGATTGCCAGTATTTCCATTTTTGTGAAGAATTTCTCAACTCACTTGGGTTTCTACAGTTTTCTACTCTTCATCCACTTGTGCACATTCTACTGTGGATTGTGTAGCTCCAAGTTGTGCCTGATGCTGACTTCAAACTGACAGCTTCTGGGTTTCTAGGTCCAGGATGTGTTTTTGTAATTCTCTGGTCTCTTAGTCCTTTTATTATTCTTGTGTGGAAATCAAAGCATGGCTACCAGTGAGATCAGGGAAGCTTTTGGTTGGCGATGTTGGTTTGAGCAATACTAGTGCTCCTCAAGCATGATTCAAACTCAGTACTGCTCTTGTGGAGAACTTATGCCACAGCATTTTCCAAATAAGTTAGATTTTATGGCATGTTTAAACTTTACTTTTGACAGTATACATGTACATCCTCACAATGAACGTTACATAGAACAAGTAGAAGTAATGCTAATTCAAATGTACAGAGTTCACGGGTACATCTCCCTTGACATCTAGCACACATTTTGTATACAGTATATTTCTTAAAACTGAAGAACTGCAGTTTGAGAATAAAAGATTTCATCTGTTCAGGGTAGGTAGAAAACAGGATTAGGATAGGGAATTTTTCATCAAGCTGTAAGTCACAAGTCGATTCAAATCAATAGTGCAGGGAATTAATTTTCAACAGACAGCTTTTCAGTAGCCTTCTTGCAATGAGTTCATGGGTTTAGGGCAATTCTTTGTGCACAAGTGTCCATGTTGCATAACAAGAAAAAGAATGACTGTTCTTCTTTGTAGATTTTAACAAAAAGACCAGGGGCTGAATATGGCTTTACTCCCCTAGCCATACCTCTCAACTCAGTGACAGATAATGTGAGGAGACTTGATCTGCCAGCACTGTACCCGCTCTGCAATGGGAGGACACTCCTAGCTCCTTGTACAGACACAGTGCCCGGTCCTTGTCACATATGAAAGCCACAGGGCACTAAACGAAATCAGCATGCAGCAGACTGGTAGCAAACAAAAGGAAGTACTTTTTCACACAAATCAAAATTAAATTGTGGTGCTCATTGCCACAGAATGTGGTTGAGACTGAAGTATAAACGGATTTTAAAAAGACAGTAGAGAAATTCAAGTTTTTATTAAAAATAATGGTCTGGGAGCAAACCCCAGTTTAAGATATCCCTGTAGTACAGTTTGCTGGAACTTGAAAGAATATACCAGGAAAAGCTTGCTATATACCAATTCTGTTTCTTACATTTTTCTCCCTTCAGCATCTGCTAATGACTATAGTCAGAGCCAGGATATTGGTCTAGATGTCCAACTCACTACAGCAATTTTTTTTGATCATATGGTTTTAATCAAGTTATATTCTTATTTTGGCTACTTAAAAGGATCTAGGGCCCTGATGGAGGAAGGCATTTAAGTGTCTAATGCTCACATTATTTAGGGAGGGGAGTACTTGTATCATAGCCTTTGTGTCTTAGGCCATAAACTTACTGGGGTGGGGCACATGTATTTTTTATTAGGAGTTTACTTATGCTGAATATGAACGCAAATTAAAAAATAACAGTGATCACAGTGTGTGACACTGTTTTTTTATAATGGTTAAGTATTTTTTTTTGCCCAAAAGGCTTGTGACACAGGAAAATTCCATAGTGATTTACGTAAGGATGATGATACTAGGATCCACAGATGTGAAAAAGAATTAATCTCCTTTGCAGAACTCCCCACATTTGCAATGCATCAATTCTACATTTGCTGAAAGCAATATATCACCTGTTACCCATAATACTATTGCAGATCATACCTAACTTACATTTACCTAGCAGGGTATTTGAGAATTCAACCATTTTACGAAAAGCATCTGGCTGCAAACCTATGTCACACGCTGGTGAAAATCCAGATGCGGAAATTAAGAAACCAAATACCGAAAATCCTAATTTTTACCCCCGCCAGTAAGGTTTCCCTCTAAATCAGCAAGAAGGGGTGGCTATGAATTCTGCAATGTAGGTTTGACAGCTGAGCAAGCTAGGAATTGCGGGGGGTTTCATCCCGCGGAGGGGTGAAGAACAGCAGAGGCAGCAGCAGCACACGGCGGGCTCCGGGCGCCGGGCAGCATTACAGCATCCCCCGCAGCACCGGGAAGCGGCGGCAGATGGTGTTTCCCTGGTGCAGGGAAGCCCCGCGCCGCCCGGGCCATACCGGCGCTGCGCTGCGCTCTCCCGCGCTGCTCGGCACCGGGGCCTGGGACGGAGCCGGACCGGGAGCAGCCCCTGTCCCACCGGCCGCGCCCGGCCACCTGCTCCTCCCGCAGCCCCCGCCCGCATCCCGCCGACATTTCCAGGGGAGGGGCGGGAAGGAGGCCGGGGCAGAGGGATGGCGGTGCCGCAGGGTACGGCGGGCGGGGGAGGCTGGGTGCCGCCCCGGGGCCGCGCAGGGCGGTGCTGCTGGTGCCCGCGTCCCTGAAATGTGGGTGGCCCCCTGCCACCTCCCCTCGCCAGCGCGGAGGGGGCTCCCCGGCTCGGTCCGGTGGGGGCCGGGAGGAGGGAGGGAAAGGAAAGCAACTCCTGATCTTAAAGAGTAACGGCTCGTTTGTTCACCCTCACCTTCCACCGGCTCCTCGAATAATAATAATAATAATAATAATAATAATAATAATAATAATAATAATAATAATAAAAATAATAATAGTAATAATAATAATAATATACAACACCTTCTACCCACTCCACGCCAAGTAGACCCGTGTTACAGGGAGGAGAAGGTCAAGAGGAAAGGCAGGAGGAGCGCTGCCTCATCTACGAGCTGCTGGCGGCTGTCACATCACCAGCCCATGCCCCCGGCTTCCCCGGGGGCGCCCCAGTCCCTCCCCCTCCCCGGGCTGGGCAGCATCGCCCGGCGCGGCGGACGCCCCGCGGCATCGCCCGCTGGACCCGTGACACTCCAGACACAAACCGAAGCTGGGGAGGTGATGGAGGCAGCGGGGAAGGACGCGGGCAGAGCCCAGCGGTATCTCTCTCTCCACCCCTTTGTGCATCGCGGGCAGGGAGAGACACACACACACACACACACACACACACACTCACACACACACACCCCTCACAACTCTCCCCCCTCACACACCTTGCAGCCACCCGTTGTTACACAGGCACACACAGAATCACACACGCTGACACGCAGCCGGTCCCCCCGGTAAATGCATTTTCTCTTGCACTTCACCGCCCTCCATCCATCCTCCCTCTCCGCCTCCTTCCCTCCCGTTCCTCGTCCTCCCCCATGTCTGGTTGCTCTGCGTGTCCGTGTTGGTCCCCCACCCCCCCCACCTCAGTGCATCAGTATAAAGCAGACATTTTGATGCCGTTTAACACGGTTCAGGCTGAAATAAAAGCGGAGCGCCTTACCCACCCCCGCCCGGCTGCGTGCAGTTGGCGCTGAGCGATCCCGGGAAGGGCTGGTGCGGCTCGTCCCTAGCGGAGCGGGTGTGCTGCCATCCGCCCAACTTCAGCACCCAGCCGGCAGGGAGAGGGAGACGGCGGCAGGCAGGCAGCCGGCAGGGAGGGAGGGAGAGAGGGAGGGCGGCAGAGAGGGAGGGAGGGAAGGAAGGGAGGGGGGGTGTTGCGAAGAGCGGCGCGGAGGCAGGGAGCCCCCGCACATGCGCTCTGCCACCGGCGGCGGAGCCCGGCAGCGGCGGGTGTTTCCCCGCTTGGCCCGGGCGGGTGAGTCACGGCCCGCCCCGAAGCGGCACCGGCGCTCGCCAGCCCCGGGGATGCTCGGCCGAGCTCCGCTGCAGGTCGTGGGGAGGCTTCCCGAGAAGCCATGGCTCCCTCCGCGGCGGCGGGTCCCCGGGGGCTGGAGCCAGGGCCGGAGCCGCGGCGAGCGGCGGCATCCGAGCGTGTGGCTTGGGGGTCTGTGAGGGCCAGAGCAATAAGATGCCGTGGTAGAATGTGGAAGGTTAACAGTGCTGGGCGCTTTCTTGGTTTTATTCTTTTTTCTCCACATCGATATTTCCATGTAGAGATATAAAAAATAAAAAATTAAGCATTTGGTGTATAAGCCGCTATCTAGCTCCTCATTCTTGTGTAGCCGGGAGAGAGGCTGGGGTATTGGTGGGTGAGCAACTTTTTCATGTCGGGCACCTGAAATACGATGCCTAAATAAAGAACCAGGGTGGATCTGTTGGTTGCAACCGTATCAAGACCAGGATGTTCTGAAAATCTGGCTCTGAATCCAGCCAACTCTTGCCAGTTAGTTTGTCACAGCCTTCCAAACCCCAGTTTCCAAATTTTGACTCAGCAGAGATAATTATTTAGCTTCCCTACTGCACCTTAACAGTCTGGAGCCTGATACGTCTCAAGGCAACAGCACTGGAAAAATACATATTTGGCATCTGGATCCTCTCAGATCATGCCATGAATCCAGAAATGGTAATATCTCAAGAGAAAACACATTGCTGTATTTACCACTCTGCCAAAACAATCTGACAACGTGGTACAAAAAGGCACAAAGCTGGATTAAGGTGATACTGTGCCTTGCCAAAATTCCGTATTAGTTCTCTTTGACAAAACTGTTCTAGACACCTGTGTATCCCATCTAGGTCCCAAAGTAGAGTACAAAAAACTGAAGGTGAAACCACACAGATTAGTAGGGCTGAAATTAAAAGGATTGGAAGCAGTACAGAAGGGCTAACTTGCATAAGAGCTGTAAAAGCATAGGCACATCGAAACCATCCCAGCTCCCAGGAATCTTTATGTGAAACACAACTAATTGAACAAAAAAGCTGTAGCAGACATAGCTTACTTTTTTTCTGAGATAGTTTCAAATTCCGAATAAGGAGAAAAGTCATTGTAAACCTCCCTGAAAGTCACTCATTAAACCATGCCTTCCATTTTTTCCCAATCTTGATCCTCATAGAAAGGAAGCTTGAGAACTGCAAATCATTATTCCTCTTTATAGTAAAGGCTGTTGGGTAACCTAAGATATTTGTGTCACATTTTATAATACATTCTGTCCAAGAAAAATTTTGCTTTTGTTTCCTCTTTGTCTTGTAAGTGCTCATACCTTGTCCCTAGCAAACATCCTCCTCTGCTCCTTCAGCAACAACAGATTTCCCTTGAATTGTTCAGCTAATTTAAAATAATTAAACTAAGAGCAACTGATATTTAATTTTCTGTTTGAGACTTGAAGAAGAGCTTGGGGGCTTTCAAATTGTTTTTTTCCCAATTATCCTAAGTGTCCTAATGCCCTCAGAAAATCAGGTCATTTTTACTTACATACCTGAATAAAATGTAGGTGAACTCCAAGTTAAACATCTGAGTGCATAGCAATTCATAAGTCTTTATGGACACTTAGCTACATTTCCTATTACAAAGGATAAAATGTGTTTATGAAGTGTTAACATTGTTTTTATCAGTTAATTGCAATGCTTAAAATATTGCTGGGGTATCTTGCTTCATCTTTAAAAAAAACAGGTCTATTCTAAGGCCACAATTCAGAAGAACCTCCATGTTTAGGAAGTAGTCTTAGGCCTGGTTTAACTTCATGCTTGCATGTTGGAACGTATTAACTACATACTGAAGGCACTAAGCCTTCAGTACCTGCTTAATATTATGCTGTCAGTTCTATCTGACAAAAGTTACGAAACCAATTGATTCAAGTGTCTTCTCCTAAAGCTTTACTAAGTGAGCATTGGCATATCCATTGGCATATAAAGACACACTGGTATTCAACCTGAAAGGAAGATTGAGTAATTAGTAGGAATGAAAGGCAATAATTTTAATCAGTATTATCAGAAGAAAAAAAATTAAATTTTCTGTTTGCATATGCTGTGCTTAAAATGTTTAAATGAATACAAGACTGGAACTTTTTATGACTCTGTTATTGTTTCTCACAGCTCTATTTACCAACCATTCCTATTTACCAAGGTTTCCTGCACTGAAGCCATTCCTCCTTACTGTTGCTTGAACTCCTATTTATAATACCACTTCCTTTCAATGGCTGTTCAGCCACTCTGTCCTCACCACTGCCTTAACCTTGTCCCTGTTTTAGAGCTCTGTCATTCAATGACCTTTTCTTCCAGGTCCTTCTGTCCTCTCTCCCTGGTTCATATATCTTGTTCCATGCTCCTTTTCTTCCAGGTCCTTCTGTCCTCTCTCCCTGATTCATATGTCTTGTTCCATGCTTCTTTGGATTTCTTAACTCAAAAAAAATTATTATTAACATGAATCCATTGTTTTTGCAATAAAACCTGTTGTCATTGTTTTTTCTAATGAATTTGCACCGACTTCTGAGAGGCAATGGATGGAAAGAGGCATGGATGGAACAATGCATTATAAAAGGGCTTGCAAAAACCTAGACTACCATGTACATGAGAAGGCTTTTTGGACTAGGAGTCCAAATTAGTAGGTTATCTATTATTATTATTATTATTAATCTTCTAGTATTAAGTCTACATAATTACTAGTTGGCTGCCTAAGTTCAGTCAACTTCATATTTTACCTGTAGAATACAAGATATTTAAAATTTACCATGGTCACAAACTCTTCAAGATTACATTCAGTTTATAAGAGTCTCTGCCTAAGGCTATCGTTAAAACAAATCAATAGCCAAACACTTCAAACTGATCAGAAAGTCATGATCTTTATGTCCCCAACGGTGTTTCATTGTGATAAAAAATTTAATATTTAAAGTGTGCTTGAGCCACTGGTCACAGATATATTTTTCTCTGTAAGCAGCAGTATTGCAACAGCTTAAAGATGGTTATGTTTGTAGTATCAGCTAGATAACAGATTAGAAAAACATGCTGCAGTTACAGGCACAACTATATTGTTCTTACCTGCAAAATACTGCTTTGGATCTTTCTTAGCTATATCCATGCAACACTGTGGTTCTTTTTCAGACATATCTGTTTATAACCCTCAGGATGCCTAATGCTGTTTGACACCATTAGGAAGAACTTAAGGAATTAATTTTTAAAAAAACCAAACCAAAACAAAACAAATCCCAACCTAACTCTCCCTTTTTGGCACAAAACAAGAAGTAAGTTGGAAGAAGTGGTCACCTTCAGTTGGCTATTTGGGTGGAAAGCTGGCTTACAAAATGTGATTAGAGCTACAGTGCCAGTGTTACAGGGATTCATTTTTGCAGTAGCAACCAATGGGACAAATGCAGAGTCTATCTCTGAGAGTCTAGTTTCAGATTTCCCGGGTGACATTTATAATTTGGCTTGTTTATATGCAGAAACAGAGTCTTCAGAAGTCCCCTTATTAAAGATCTGCTCTTTGCAGATGGCAGTGCACTTGTAGCTCACTCAGAGCAAGACCCAGAGATAATGACATCTTGTTTTGCAGCTGCTTCTGTTAACTTTGGCTGAGCAATCAGTATTTCAAAGGCTGGTATTATGTGCCAACAGCCACCAAACCCCAAAAGTCTGTTGACTCAAATGAGAAGAAAAATGTCACTGGCACTAAACTGGAAAAACAGATTGAACTACAGCTCCAGTCCTTGAGATAGCTTCCTATGGGCTTGGACTATCCTGGAGGTCCCTTGGTCTGAGCTCCTTAATTAAGTAGTATTATTATTTTAACATTTCACCAAATATATTCTTCCATCACAAGCTAGATAAAGATTCCTATCGCTGTTCCTAAAGCTAAATATATTTTATCTCCTTCCTTTAGCAGCTAGAGTGAATAGATTTTAAGAGGTTTCATGGCACAGAAGTGGGAGATGGAGATTCACTTCAGTAACCAGGTGATCTGAGCACTCTGAAGGGAAACATTTCTGGTCCTTATATGGAAGGGAAAAGAAGAGACTAGTAGATGGTAAGTAATTTTTTAAGGCTACGAGTCATAAAAGCAACTTGTATCTCCCAAGAGATGACATTTGGATGATAGGAAGCATATGGTGTTTTCAACATGTCTGCTTCTAGCGAATGATAATCTCAAAGTTATGGGTCTTGAGAAGTTAACAAAAAAAAAAAATCAAGGTTAAAGTTCAAAACCTAAATAAAAATTTTTACTTAGTTGCTGATCCACAAAATCTTTAATGTTTCTCTTTCCTGATGACATCTCTACTTTTAAAAGCCAGAGGACATATAATAATGCAATTCCCTAAAACTTTGTTTTGTCTCAGTAAAAAGATGAGCAAAACTTTCAAAATTTAATCCTTAGTCAAGAAAGACTTTTAACAAATACTTTCTCTCAGTAAATGGGTCTTAAACATAGATGGAAAGGTAATTCTGTATGTAAGAAGTTGCATAACAATTGCATATATTCATTGTGTTCTCAAATGGGAGTTTGTAGTTTCTACCGTTTATATGCAGTTTATAATGTCATATAGTTTGCTGAAGGTAAAATAAAAGCTCAAAGACTTGTGCTTTGTATATTCTGGTTTTACTTAGCCTGTCAATTTTGTGTTTCTATGAAAATCACATCTGAAACTAAATGTTAGAGTGCAAATAATAATAATAGAAAAAGCCCTTCCACCTCATAATACATCAATGGTTATAAGACTTTACATTGTGGAAATAAATTTTATAACTAATAAAAAAGAAATAGTTACACTTAGACTTAAAACTGCGAAGCATTTGGAACCAGACAGTATGGGTGAATAAAAGCCTATCTCTTCAGAAAGGCTAAGTACCTAAGCACCTAAGTATAGAAAAGGGTAGATGTGCTGAAATAAATCTGGGTATTTTATTTCATGGAAGAGTTTGGGTAGGATCTGTTCTCTATTATGTACAGGCAATGTGTTTGGTATAATGTGAAGAAATTAATCTTGTGTCCAGTAATTAAATTAGCCCATTGTTACTTTTAAAACATATGAAATTATCCTGCCAGGGTTGTTAGCAGAAACCAGAGTTGGGATTAGAAGCACACATGAGTTTCCACCTGGAGTTTCTGAAAGAAGCAACAAGAGCTTTTTTCTAGAGGAAAAACAAACCAAACCAGAACATGAAATACCATAACAGGGATTTCTGTTATGAAAATAAAGGGTAATGTTGTACCTTAAAAAGTTGCTTAACTTGTAGCTTTTGAAATTAATGCAGCTTTAATTCTGTATACATCTGTCATGTCAAATCTGTACAAGGTACCTGGCAGCAAGGTGGTGAGGGTCAGACCTGTGGCTGAGACCCTCCCTTTGCTCATCATCCTGGGAGGCATATTTTGTGGTTTCCAAGATGTTATTCTGCAGCTGAAGGAGCAGGGTGAGTGGCTTCTTGGGCTATGGATGATATGTCACCCTCTCATCCACCCCAACTGTGTGTGGCAGGAATTCAGTAACTGCCCAGAGGCTACCAGTTTGAGCACGAGTAGCAACTTTCCTGTCTGACTCTGCCAGAGGTTTGTGCATTCCTACAGTCCCCAAATGTGTGCGGTCTCCTCAGTTCCAGGCAGCTGGGAAGAGCCCTGTGCTTGTCACCTGCTGCTGCATCTCTGTGCCCACCAGCAGAGATTCGGAATTGGTCCTTTCTTTTTGCTGCCAGCCTTGTTGGCTCAGCAGTCAATGCCATATCCCTGCCTTTGCCAGGTCTCTGTCCTTGTTTCCATCATTGTCTTTGTTTCCCTTGTTTCATGCTTAATGAAGAATCCTCCTAAAATCACACAGATTTCCACAGGATCATAGAATGGTTTGGAAGGCTAAAGATCCTCTAGTTCCAACCTAGGTAGGTCAGGACATTTCCCACTAGACCAGGTTGGTCAAAGCCCCATCCAACTTGGCCTTGAACACTTCCAGGGAGGAAGCACCCACAACCTCCCTGGGCAACATGTGCCAGCATCTCACCACCCTCATAGTGAAGGATTTCTTCCTAATGTTTAGCCTAAATCTACTCTCTTGCACTTTAAAGCCATTACCCTTATCCTATCGCTACATGTCCTTGTAGAAAGTCCCTCTCCAAAAAGTTTTGGCTTATATAGGCATCTAACAGTAATGGTGGAAATATTCCTTACTAGAAACTTGACACATGCTTCCTCTTTTGGATCTGCTCCACAACTTGCACGCTTCTCATGTAGCTGCGGTGATGGTGTCAGATCAGTGGTGGGGACAGCCTGGGAGAAAAGTTAATGAGAAGCAATCTCTATTGATACTCCCTTGTCTGTCATGGCACAGCTCTGCATCGTCCCCCCACCACCTCAAAGCATCTACTCATCTGGCTTTTGAATTAACGAAAAAACCAGGTGAGTCTCAGCTGGCTGCCCTTCCTCTCTCTTACCGAGAGATGGAAGCAGAGCACTCCCTCTCTGCTGCCAGGCCACCGCGCTCTGCCTCGACACTGAAAGCCCTATAGTTGGGGGGAAATTATTTAATGGGGTGATTCAACACAGTAGATTGCTCACTATTCCCAAACACACTCTCCTCCTACCTATATTTGTATTTGCAGATAGGTCGGTACTCAGTATTTCCTCTTTGCAATGTATAAGCTGAAACTTTCTGAAGTAGAAGTGGTATACAGTTACAGAAAGTCCTCACAAGGTGACTCAGGTAAGTAATCACTGGCAGATGTAACCAAGAGCATAGGCAAATGTCACTAAATTGTCCTTGTGAACGGTGCCTCAAGTATTCTGGAATACATCCTTTTGTGGTATTCTTCTTCAGCCCTATAATAAATGGAAACACCAATGTCACTCTTTGGTAAGCTCTTCTACAAATACGTTTAGGTAACTGAATATGTTTAAAGTTCTTGTCAATAAAGTTTGAAAAAGGTCAGATGGCCTCAGAATGTAAGGTATTATTTATTCTGTTCTCCACATGGCAATTTCAGGCCCTTTATAGGTAATTTTCTTAACTAATTGCTTTTGACTATATCTGATAATTTGTCTGAATATTTGAAAATAATTCTCACATCAGCATTCGTATATGATGTAATAACCATGAACTGGTTATTGCCCCGATCACAAAGCCTTAAATTTGCATAATATAGAAGTAATATTTTCTACTTGAAAATAACCTCCTAATAGAAGTTACAAAGGCAAAACCCATTAGTCCTAACAGATAAGTGACTTCATGATGTTCAGATACAGCTCTCAGGTTAGCCAGCCAACAGTAGACTTAGTACATGGGCATGGATTTGACCTTGTAAAAGGCTCACAGGTAGAACAGAAATTTGTTTTCCATCTACTTGAGAGATAATATCCCCAGCAAATTAATTCCCTCACAAATTTAATCTCCCTCACAGAAGGGATATTCCACATGCAAGAACTTTGACATTCACAGCAGCTGTCCTTCAAAAAATCTTGTGCCTGGTTTTTTGTTAGTTTTTTTTTTTTTGGTTGTTATTCTTCACCTCTTTTTTAATTTTCTTTTTTTCAGTAAAGCCAATATAAAGCAAGCTTTTGGCAGATCTCCACTAAAATTACCATTTTGCAACAATTGGAGTTGTCTGCAGCAAAATGGAAATTTAGTGGCAGTTTCTTAACTTCTGATATGGTCTCCTGAAATTAAAGAGAACCTTTCTCTAGTTTATCCTGCACAGATTATCCTGTGTGATCAATTTAGCCTTTAGCCTGCAAATGGCTTGCTCTAAATGCTGAGAGATCAGAACTTCCATGTCTATGTCACTTCTGTGTCCTTCTTACAGAGCAAAAGAATGATGTTGACTTGTGAGGAATGTATGCAGCTGATCAGTGGATGGTGCTTCTCAACCTTTCCTATTAGAGACCATCTAAATTATTTTCTTTTTAAAGCATGCCAGTGCCTGTGCAGTGTTTCTAAACATCTCAGATTTTACATAAATTCTGAATACTCTTACATAGCTTGCTTTATGCTAACTTAGTTTCTGTCCTCAGTTGCAGATGTTTGGGTGTGTAGGATATGTTTTGTTTCCTTTTTTTCCCCACAGTCATTTTGTGAGACAAATCCAAGCTGAAAAGCAGTGGCATGTGCCACATTCTCCTCTCCCAGCATCACAGTATATGCTGTGACCAGATCTGGTCCAAGAACATCATTGTTCCTTTGAGACATGAAAAATGGGGCAACGGCTGTAGGTGCAGTGACTGGAAAAATACTGATGTGAAAATACACTGGTTTTTGCAAAACAGCTTTTTATGGCTCTGTTTGGACTTGGTTAGCTTTCTGTTTCTGTTATTACTTACTTACTGACCTCAGATTTTATGACTCCTTTTGGAAGAATGGAAACTGCACTTCAAATAACAAGAGGCAGTAGTGGTCTTTTATTTCAGCCATGTATCATTTTAAATGTAACCAAAATCCTGAAGCAAAGGTGTAACACTAGCTGTATTCAAGGGACTTCTGTCAAGGGTGACAACTAGAACAAGGCTGAGCAGTCTCTTCACTTTATTTATTTTTTTTTTTTTTTAGAACTATTTCAAGTCCTAAACTTACAGTTCATTTAAAGGGTAAAAAAAGAAGGATATTTGCCTTATCAACACAACAGAAAACATTTACATTGAGAATGTCATAATCAAGACATCAATCAAAATAATAAAAAAATCTCTAAATTTGTCACCTGACTGAGCACTGTGATTTAATGGGCTGAGCACGTGACTGAAGGCTAAAGGCTGCATGTAGTTACTATTCATATATGATTATTATGTACCTGTCAAAATTCACTTCCCTAAGTAGACTCCTGGATTAGTCTTTATTTATTCAAAGACTGTCAGAGTAGTCTATATTTATTTACGCACAATAAAGCTTTTCCAGACATATTCAGAAAGCCACATAAGCTCATTATTTCCTTTTTAGCCTCCATCCCTCAAAAAATTTCTCATATTTACTATCTTCTTCTCTTCTTGTTTTGAATTAATGTGTCATTTCCCTTAAGCAGGACTCTCTAATTTTCTAATGCCTATGCTTACAGATCTACAGCAAAAGGGAAAGACCTTGCCATTGTGTCAGTTGTTTAATACTGTACTGTCTGATGGATCAAATCCACAATCATGACTACAATAATATTGTATAGACAAATGTGATCTCACACTATTCATTTGGGCAGAATCACTGTGAGCTCCTTTAAAATCAGCCCAAACTCTCTCTCCCTTTTGAAATTGTGGGTTAGAATCTAATCTAGGGCATATTACTGTAAATCCTGAGAACCTTTATTTAATTCAGTGCAATACAGAATGATAATATGATAAACTAGGTGTTAATGTATCCTCTGCAATAAGGATAATTGATAAGTGCTAGGAAGTATTTATCTGGATGAAGGAAAAATCTGAACACCATTTTTCTTATTATTTTTCTCCATGAAACCCAACATCTTCTCATCTCTAGTTTGTCTCAAAACTAAGAAGGACAGCACTATAAACATGCTGTGGACAACACTGCATATGTAAAAATCCAGCTTTTAAAGATTAATCTCTTTTTTTGCTAAATCTGTCAGTAGTCTATTAATCCAATAAATGGCATGTAGCTCTTAAAATACTTTGGACATGAGAAATGAGAGGAAACAGTCTTTCTGAGAAGAACAATATTCTGGTTTAAGAGCATTTAAATGCCTGTCACAATTCAGAAAGCATCAGACCAGGACCTTAGCAGCAAATTTAGCTTTAAAAATGAATGCTTAAAAATGGCACCTTCTAGCAGAAATGCCTGTTCCCAAGATATGATCAGAGTTATAATGCAGGGAAAGCATCTGGAAATTTAATCACACTAAGGAACACTACAAAGAATTCCACTTTATGAATCAAATCAAAGGAAGTAAAATGAAATAAAGCACCTTAAGCTTTAGGCCTCTTTTACACCGAGCAACTGTTATTTACAAGATCCAGCCCATTCTCATGGATGCTGTGTTGTCAGAAGCAGGTGAATAAGGTTTCCAACATTGCCAAAAGAATCACTTTTCAGAAATTACTCATCATTTGGGCTCAACGACCTGAGACACCCCAATTTTCAGAGAGAAGGCATGGAAGAAGAGTGGAGTGCTCAGAGGTTTCTGGAAGATCAGACTTCTAGAACCATCTTGAGCTGGTCACTCTAACTCATCATTTTATAAAAATCATGGTCACAGTTTGATTGCAGTTAAAATGCTGTAAATAAATGCTGTGTTAATTTATATCAGGACATTATAGGTCCCATGGACAAAAATATGTAAATATTTATTTTTCATAAAAATCCCTCAGCAGATGAGAACACAGAAAAAAACAAAAAACAAAACAAAACAAAAAACAAAAAAAGCAAAAAAACCCCAAGAAAAACAAATAACAATAAATAAAATATTTTCTCTGTCAGCAATATATTTGTGATATTACCACTAGTAAGGAAAGAGAACTATATGCATTGCCTGTGCATTCTAAAAATAATTTCTGCTCTACTTGTCACAATATTACATGCAGAAGCAGCCTCTAAAAGGCACACATAACCACTGGCCTTGGGAGAAAACAATACAAATGGTCATACATAGTGCCTTTCATGCTGTGGGCTTTCTGAGAAAACATTTTGATGAAAACAAACGAGTCAAGCAACTGGCCAGACCAATCTTTTAGTGGCCCTTTATAAATTCAGATCTTTTATAAAGTTGTGGTTGCAGTTACACAAGTCACTCATGAAATTCAGATCTGCTTCACAACTGGGTAGATGAAGAAACAGTTCAGTTCCTTGGGACTGGGCAAGCTGCTCTATCCATCTGCTTCTGAGATCTGCTTGATCTTGTGCTTCAGTTTGTCAGTGAGCATCTTCTTCCACAGTACCTTTTAGAGGCTGTTAGACCATGTACTAGTTTGGAACTTCAGACAAGGAAATGTGTCTGACTTTTCTGGACACGATGGCAGCTAGAATATAATTTGTGAGAGACAATTCAGTACTATATAATCTGCTTGTGCATACAGAAAAATGCAGGGAAACTTTCAATTACCAAAGCTCTCAAGCCCTGGCCCCAACTATCAATTTGCCATGAGCCAAAAGCAAGACCAAATGTAGGAGAATATCAGAAAATCCTGATAATGAAGCCAAAGGCTATTGAATGCAATTAATTTATAAAATACGTATGGAAAACAAAATGGTGGACTGAGCTATTTTACTGTTAAGTGAGTCCAAAATCTCATTCCTTACCCACTCAAAGTCCCCCTGGGTTTTGCTCTAGAATACTTGTGTTGGAATTAGAAATGGAGTTTGTATTTCAAAGTAAATAAATAGGGTAGTGTTGAGAACATCCAGTTTAAGAGAATATCAATATAACCAACTCACAGGAGAAAAAAAGGAGAGGAAAATCGGAGCAAAATTTATAAAAGATCTTGAACTTAATCAACAATTTCTTACCATTTTCTTCAGCAAATTAACCACATTTCCAAATAAATACATTATGTTCCTTGAACATCTTGATGTTTTACTTTCCCCCTCTCTCTCCAGAACAAAGGAACATGAAGCTCAAAACACAGCTTTATTTCTGGAAGAGAGCTTAACATTTCTGTGTAAAGGAGCTATCAGCACAGATCATTGGGACAGATAGCTATGCACATCCATGCTTGTCCTGCAGAGAAAGAGCTGCATTTCCTGAAGTCAGGATACCCAGCACTTGCTAGTCCAGTGGCTAGTGTGGTTACTGAAACTAGGAAGAATGCTGGGTGATATAAGTGGGGAATAACAATATGGTATAAGTAATAATAATATGGTATAAGTGGGGAATGGGCTGTTTTATTTTGTAGTGAAATGAGGCAACCAGGTGCCACTAATTACCAGGTAGTGGGCATGAGCTTGTGTTAAGCCCACCTGTGCCTGATTAGGGCAGGCCCCAACTGTGCATGAGCAGGATTAGGGGTCCAATAAAAGGTGAGGCTTGAAGCACAGGCTCAGCTCCTTCCTGAGCAAGCCAGCAGAGAGGTTGGTTGAATCTGGAGCAGCAGCACCGAGCCAGGCTGAACAATCCTGAGGACAACAGACTCAGAGCACTATTTGTGCACTTCTGCTGGAGCACCTGTTGGACCTCAGAGCGCCGTGCCCTAAGAGAGGTTCGTCTTACAACATTATTTTGCTTTAGGAACTGTGTAGCACCCCTGCTTTCTGACCAGCAAAGACAAAGCCATTGCTAGATCCTATTTAAATGTTGCATCCTTCTTGGTAGAGATTTTTTAGTGCAGCAGTGAGATTTTGTATCTCTGATATGGTAATGTGCTAGAAGTATGTCCTTCTGGTCTGTACGTTGTCTCCTTATTGTGGGATGCTGGGCTTCTTAGCCCTTTCACCCACAAAATTTCTTCAGGTCTGCAACCAAGCTATGTGAGCACCATGTCAATTAATGGCCTCATAGGGATATTTAAATCAGGGGATGTATAGTAGTTAACATCAGCAAAAGGTCTGGAGTTGATTATATTTAAGTCTAAATATTGGGATGGATGGGTAGGAATGCAGCTACCAGGATCTGTATCCACATTGTTGTTGATGGCCTCCCCAAATTAACTGATGTTCCCTTTTCCCCATCTGATGGGTTACTGATTATTTGCCCTTTACTAAAAAAAAATATATCAATTGTACCATTGTAAATTCTAGTAAATAATTTGAATTATTAGAAAATATCCTTCACATCACTTTTATCCAGTGCATAATTCTGATGTTTTCCACTGATAAGCCCACATTGTTAGCCTTCCCTCAACTCAAACCCAATGTTCATTACTGAAATTTTAGTGAATGAAAACTGGGATGTGAAAATTTGTTTCAAAAAGCAGTGTGTCAAGAAACTAGAAGCTTTTCAAGTTCAATTATAAAGGTCATCTATTAAAACTTTTCTTTCCCAACAGGCAGTAAATAAGCTTTTTTAAAAAATATTACCTGTTTTTTAATATGCATTTACCTCTTTTGTTTATGGAAATATCACAACATCCCCCCACAGAACTCACATAACTTTTCTCCGTTTGGGGGGGGGGGGGGAGGAACAGAGAGGAAATGTCACAGGACAGACATCAGTTGTCTCTGTTTAGTCTTAATTTGGGAAAGTGCTCAGATGCTGTGATGATTGGCACAGCATGAATAGAAAAGGATGACAGAGTAATTCTGCTTATTGTGCCACTCTCTCACTCCCACTGAAGTCCATAGGGTCTAACTGAAATCAAATGTGTCTGACATTTCCTAAAATGGACTTGGATCTTCCTCCTCCTAGACTTCATTGGAGTAGGACTGTGACCTTAATTCTACACAGAATGTGTTGTAATGAAATAAGTGCTGTTGCCACTTTACAAATGTTAAGGTGAGTTGCTTACCCAAGAATACAGAGGTAACACTGAAAACATTAGGATAATTGTTGTGCTCAGTCTATTAAACTGCAACATTTACTGGTTTCCTTCAATCTCCCTCTTTATTTGCAGTAAATTCCAATTTATTTGTGAAACACTGAGCTCTTATAGGTTGTGTTTGTGATGAAAAATAGTGGTTTAGAAGACCTGTATAAGGCAAAATAAATCCCTCCAGATGTACTTGGAATACTTCTTTTGCTAGATTTTATCCACACTAACTGTAGGAAAAAATAGTAGATTCAATGTTGTCTTGTTCCAGTTTGGGTTTTATATCCTCATCTTCCTTCCACATACAGACAGAGAAATTTCAATTGCTCTCTGACATGGCAATGCCCTTAAAAATCCTGTGCAGAGCTATAGGCCCTCTGCCAACTTTATAATAAAAAAAATTATAATCAAGTCTTGTTATTAGGTAGAGCACCGTGGTCAATCTAACTCGAAATGTTTTACAACCCATTTTGGTTCAGCGTTGCTGTCAGATTTGCCATCTTCATCTTGGTCTTCTTAGACCTTGAAAGTGAATATATGAAAGTCCCTTCAGTTTTGCTTGCAGTTATATTCCCACACTATTTGCTGTAAGGCATTTGATATTTTCTTTTTCCTGCAAGGCACCAAGTGCCTCCTCCAGGGTCCTAAACTCTGTAAACTCCTGCTGTGATTTGAGTTACTAAGGAGAGAAGCTGAGAAATAACCAGGGTTCAGTCTCTTGGTTATTAAAGCTGACTCCTAGGCATCATACAGTGGATGCCATTGCTGGTGTAGTCCTTGCTGTGCTTTTAGGTATTGCTGGGTGCTATTAAATTGATCAGGATTTAACACTCTGAATTAGCAAAACAGAGAGATGGGAGAAACATGTGCTCCCTAATAAAGCCTTGTCCCTGAAAGAGCCCCAGTACCTTCAGAAATCAAGCCAAAAAGCAGACTGAGAAAAATGAGTGAAAGCAGCAGGAATTTAAAAAGCAAATGCTACATCAAAGGGACAGGAAGGAACTGCAATAACACTGCCGTGATTGCAACTGGGCACAGTCCCAGGAGCTTGGGGAACAAGCACCTCCAATAAACAGAGCTGTTTCTGTACCAAGTACTTAACAAAGATTTGTTGAAACATGGAAATATGCTCAGTAAAAGGTGATTAACATGATGGTATTTCATCTTCAGAGGCATTTTTTCCTCAATCATCAGCAAATACAAAGCCCAACAAAGACACATCTTGCTGCCAGTATATGAAGTCTCTATGAACCTCAGTAAAAGGATGCCCACATCACATCATGCTCCAAGAAAGACCAGACAGAGACATTCAGATGTGCCAACAGGCCCTGGGTAAGAGTTTAAGGGTTTGGAATGGATTAAGAAAAAGAGGGGGGGGGGAAAAAAAAGCATCAGGCCTTTTTGCACTTATTTTAGCTTAATTCCTCCCAGCTGAATTAAATGACAAATCCAAGGCTAGTCACATTGACTATACAACACCAAAGCAAATTACTAATTAGCTATTCATTCTCTGATGAGTACCCCAGGAAAAGGAGAGTATTTAGATCTCAGAATCACCATTCAATCCTGCCTTGTACCCAGATGACCACGGTGCAAATAATCACTGCTACTTGGCGTAAGTTACTTGTTCCACTGCATGCATTCTCTAGTCTCAGTCTGAGAAACAGAAGCTCAGGAAGAAGTGGCTGCTTTTCTCTTTTATTGAATAAAGATATACCTTGTTTGTGGACCACTCAGAAAAAGCAAAAAAGGGGAGCATCTGAAAGCTCCTTATGTGCCAACTTTTGTGGCTGCCCAGCAGCAGCCACAGGCAAGCCCTGTCTGGATTGATGGTGGACACACTGAAGCCATGATTCTGCAAACATTTTTATGCTTCATTTTATGCAAGTAGTTTATTATATGTGTTTCATTTCACATATATGAGTGGACCATCCGTGTCTGTAAAATTTAAAATGTGCAAAAGAGAAAGGCAGCACAAGATTAATAAGGAAAACAAAAGCCTACAAAAAAAGGCTGAAACCATCCACTTCGTAATAATATTAATAATTAAAAAGCAAAAACAAACCTCAAAAACTCAAAACTCACCAGGATAAATGGAGGCTTCAAATATTTTGGAAAGAAACTGTTCACAGGAGACCCATGCCTTGAATTTTCAGAAGGACTAATTGCTAATTGACAACCATGTGGTAGGATCAGAGTCACTGGTAGGTGAGTGCGTAGTGTGGCTTGACACCTCCAGTAGGATCCTTGCATAGCACAGCACACCTTGCAGAGAGAGAAATTAAAAAATATCCTCAGCATTGATTTGAAGTTCTGTATACTGAAGTTTCCAACATATGAAGGGGATGCCAGAACTTTCCTGCTTCGCCAGAGGGACCATGGCAATGAAAGCCATAGGTAAGCAATTAATGGGCTGAAAAAATAGGCTCTGTAATCTAAAACACAGCGATGGTTTCAGATATTCCTTGTGTGTATGTACATTTTCATGCCTCTTCAGCTATTTCGTGACCAAATTAAAAAAAAGGGTATAAAATTTTTCATGATAGTTTTCTGAACAAACAGCAGATAAAATTGGTAAGGAACATAAAACAAGTTTTCCCATAGGAGCCCATTGAGCTTGCCTGTTTTCAGAAGCTTGTTACCCAGAGACATAAAAGAGTTAATACAGGATAGCACAAGACTACCAACCAGCCAAAATCCAACAGTCTCTTCTTTGATCTGTGCTCTGGATCTTTTATGTGCCATTTGGATATCAATCTACAGCACACCCTGCTCTTTCTTGCTGCAGAATATGCAATGTACTGTGATTTGTGATGCTGATCAAAGACATGCTTCAGTTGGGATGATTAAAGTAGGAAAGCAGACCAATGTGTTTTTTGCACAAGTGCTCGTGAGGAACAGAAATTAATAAAAAAAAAATCTTAGGAACTAAGGAAGCCTCATACTGCCTAACCCCTTTGGTCATCAGGACTGACTGTGAATACAGAAAAGGCTCAGGGAAGAGAATGTATGCCTCAGACCATTTGATTCTTTTCTTAGGTACAGAAGTCTTGCCACATGAATCATAATGAAGGCAGGAGGGCATGGTATGTCTAGGTAGGAATCCTGGATTGGAAAGGTGTGTGATCAATTCCAGGAAACTAGAATTACTGAAGAAAACTTTGGTTCTATAGTTTTATGCATCTTCTGATGAATTTGTTCTGTAATTATTGGAAGGAGGTTCTTTTTTTCCTTTTAAATATATGTCTTCACATGTCTGTCTACCTTTTCTTGTATAGCACCTTCTTGTGAGATCTGATACCAGGGCATAAGAAATGTTCTGCAGATTTTCCTTTATCTCCTACTCCTCATGGAGGTCCTTGACAGTTTAATCCATACTGTGTTTCACAGTAGCAAGTGAAGATTTTTTGAGCTGGAATTGACCTTTTGCATCACTAACCTTACGTTTGGAAGTGACCAATCTCTTGAAAGAGCTTTCTGTAGGTATCTTCCATCCTACCTCCTTAGAGTAATTTTTTCCAAATCTATTTTACCTTTTGTTTCTAAAGGAAAATGTGAGACTAATTCAGTTCAGTTTGGGGCAAAATAGCCATAATGAGAACTACCAGTACTCAGGCTCATGTCTGCAACTGGGCAGTACAACAGAGGCACTCTGGGCTCACCTATAGGGTGAGTCCCATAAGACTCATAGAATTATATAGAAAATTGGAAAAGTTGGAAAAGAATATATAGAAAGTTGAAAAAGGCCTTTAAAATCACCAAGTCCAACTGCTAGCACTGCCAAGTCCACAACTACACCAGGTCCTGAAGCACAACATCTACATGTCTTTTAAAGACTTCCAGGGATGTAGATTTTTTTTTAAAGTGCTGTATGCAAATTTAACTGACACACACAAAAATGGCTATTTAGTTAGTTATTTACATGTGTTAATGAACAGGAATTTTCAGCTGTGTTTAGATCTTGTGGATATGTTGAAAGCTTTTCCTAAGACTTTTGGGATATTTCTTTCAATGAAATGTGAATCTTTAATAACACATTTTTGACAGAACATGAAATTCTGAATCTTTTAAATTATAAGCAAAATGAGAGAGTTCAACCCTCATTCAATCCACTGCAAAAATGTAATGCTGTGTTACTTTAAAAATTAAAAATTAAAAAAACCCAACAGCTTGATTCAAAGAGAACATTCTGAAAGGTTAATAGTTAACCTACCCATTACATGTTTGTAGACAGAATGCATATCTGGCATTTAGAATGGGTAGATAAATACTCAACTATAAACATTTTCTGACAGATTATTTATTTATTTATTTATTTATAACATCTATTTTCTTTAACTGACCAGCATAATTTCATTTCAGCTTAATACATTCTGATTGCAGTTTTCTTCTCCATCCCCATCATTTAATGGTACAGCCTTTTGGAAATTCAGCAGAGACAATATTCCATAGCATGAGGCACCCGCTTTTAAAATCAGATGGCTTGGGAAGCTCACTCATCCAAGCACATTAATTTGTTGAACACTCTTGAGTGCTTTATCACATTATTTCCAAGGGCTGCTCTAATGGTTAGGAAGTGAGCTGTGGTTCCGGTGATTAGTTCCAGAAAGCTGAATGTTAATTATTACTGGGCTATATTAGTATAGCAATGATTATCTGTAATAAATTACAGTAACAGAATCTTGAAAGAACTAATTAAAAACTAATTATTTGTATTATGAATTTCTGAACAATTCAGTATGAGCTTGATCACACATTCTTTATAGTTGTTCACAAGAGCATGAAAAATTATCAATTTACTATTAAGATTTTACCAGTTCAATAGAAAAGATTGCAGTAATGACATTACATCAGATGGGAAAAAGGAGCAAAATTAATTGGAGACAAAAATTTTAACTCAGTAGGCATTCATTTTGTTTCTGTGAAATAAGAAATTTCAGAACAAATTTACTTTTCTCTTGCTGGAAAATCAAGCTTCTCTGAAGGCTGACTCATTCAGACAAGAGCTACCTAAATATCTACATATCAAATTGAACAACTGGAGCAGACCTCTGCCCACTTTACTCTCCAGTCCTTATCTGTACCAAACCCCAGGCCATATGCAGACTTTATCTGTCTCCTTCCTCTCCAGCAATCCCTCTGGAAATGAGGATTCGGATAGGGGGGAGTTTGAAAAGGTGACTTGATACCAGCTCCCTGTGGAGCAGCCTGAGAGGCTCTGATGGAGAGGGTTCCTCCCATCTGGTCCCTCACAGATAGCCAGGTTTGAATACCACTGGTAGTCGAAAAAGAGGGATGCATTTGATGCTGATTTACCTGTGAAGTTATTAAAGACATAATCTCAGAACCAGATTTCACACAAATGGCACTAGATTTTAGCTAATTGCAGTTATGATATATTTAGGGTTCTATGCTGCTGAAGCACCCTGGACTGTTGTGTAATTTATCAAGAGGTGAAACACTTTCAGAATTTTTTTATTTTTATCATGAAATGCTGCTCCACTGAAACTGAAATGTCTTTTGGATTACTGGTTTTGGTAAATTATTACATGTAAGACTTCTTTGCAGTTCAGTGTTCAGTCTGTAGTATGTTCTCAGGGGCAATTACAGCTTACAGGAAAAGAGAAAGATTTTTGATCATAAACAGAACCATCACTTCAATTTCTTTTTTGTAAACCTTCCAAAGGCTTTATTTTCATGCTGATGTAGAATCCAGAAAACTTCTGGAGCCTAAAAAAATTTGCAGTAAGGAAGCTGTCAGTCTCAGGGCACCATTTATTAGTAATGATATCATGCCAAAACAGCATTTCTGGACTCAATGACCTTCCTATATACTTTGGCTCCAAAAATCCATATGGAAGTTCATAGAATCAAGGACAAAATCACTGTCAGTCAGGTTACCTGAGCATTTTGAGTTTCTCTGTGAAGTGGGGCTATGCACAATTTCACATGAATAACAATTTACTTTGTTATTTGGATAGTTGCTTGGTCAGAGTTCTGTGGTGAAGGGCTATGGGTAAAAGAGACTCTCAATGCCCTCTGTAAGGTAATAGTAACAGTGTAAAATCACAAGATTTAAAGTGAAGAGTGAAATTATTCCTCTTTTGGCAATGTTTTATTCACTCTCTGAAAGTATGTCTAATAGTAATAATACAATCAATGGTAACAGCACTTTAGATTTTTTTTTTTTTCCCCCCTGGTTCATTAATGTAGTTTAATGCTAGATCTTATGATTATGTCAATGACAAGGACTCTTCTATGGTCCTCGGGCACTTTTTTACAATGTTATCAAGTACACTTAAAATGGAAACCTAATGAATAAGTATTTCATTGTGGCCTTATCTTTTCTATTCAGAAGCAGGTCTGAGGAAACCAACAAGTTACTTGGAAGTGGATTTAAGTCCTAGATGGGGGAAATATGAATATTGTAGTGTACGTCTCTTTAACATGAGATTTGATAGTTATTAACACGGATTTCTCACAGATAATAAAACGTGGTTCTGCATCACGTCAGACATTTCTTTGCAACCATATCTGAAAGTTTTAGTAAATAAAGTTCACAAGCTTATGGAGTTCTAAAGTTCTCTACAGTTTGACAAATAGATTAAGGACAACCTACTTTTACCAAAGAATTAGGCAATACATATGCAAACAATTATTATTATGCTGAAAATCATACTGTTGAATTTGTTATGAAAAATATTGCAATTAAGGCAATCAGGAAATACTACTTTAAGATACAGGAATGAATGTAGGTACGTGAACTCTAAATTGATTCATCTATCTGGATGAATAAAGAGGAACTGAGTTCATATTTATACTTCATGAAAAAAGTAAGCTTCTGAAGATGAGAATAGGCAAATACCTTGTACTTTATTAGATGAAAGTTTCTTTCTTAAAAAAAAGTCTGCAAAGTAGAGGAATTAAAAAAAAAACCAAAAAGCAACAACTAAAGAAAAGAAGAATACAAAATATTTTGGACTCTGGATCTGAAGAGTGGAAAAAAAGAATTTGAGATCAATATCAAATTATTTGTTTTGTAAATAAAAATTTATTTTATAGATAGAGAAAGTTTCATTGCTAACATCTCAAGATTTAGTAATCATTTGTTAAAAAAAAAAAAAGTATATTTTAAGTAATATACCCCCTATGAAATACATTATAAATTTTTTCCCTAAAAATAGAAAACCTGGTGGGAAAATTTAATTCACTTTGCCTAATATTTCTGGCATGGAATTTTCAGAACAAAGAAAATCCAAACGGAGATTATCCCTTTATCAGGTTTATACATTTTTTTCCTGGCATGGACACCTACCAGCTTTTTCTTTCTAGCCAAATATTCTTGAGAGAAAACACTAGCAAAATGTGTTTCCTAATCTCTTGCGTGCCATTTGGCATTGCTTTGTGCATCAGTCTTACATTGGAATACAGGGTTGATTGTGGTTAGTTATATTTTCTGTATAATATGACTGTGTGTTTTGCCATGATTTCAGCAAAATCAGTCACTTGAGATCTACTAAGTAACAGGAACATTTTATTCAGGTTCCATTTATATTTACTTATGTTTGGGCTAAGGAAGTTTTGATCAGGAAACACAGATGCCTTTGCAAAGAGAGATTATATACTCCTTTTTGAAACAAAACCCAAAAACTTAGCAGTAATAATTTTCTGGAGGATTCTGTAGCGTCATGCACAAACCAAAAAAGTGAAGACTGGCCCGATCTGCAAGGCTGGTATCCTCCTGGGGTGGAATGGAAATAGGTGGGTGTTGTACTGGTTATTGAGCAAAGGACACTCAGCTCACTCATAGTGATAAAGGAATCCAACCCCATACAGTTTGGTACCTGGTACCATTCACTGGATTCAGTGAGCTGCTGAACAGCACATAGTATCATGCTTTCTGTATACCTGGTGTTACCTGAGCAATTCAGATGACCAGGTCCTGTTTTCAACAGTGATGCATGGTAATTCATCTACCAGCTAGTGATTATTACGCCATTACAACCCTGTCAGATTGATGCCTGCTAGATGCTTAAACTCCTTTCAGCATGAGGGAGTAAAGAATTTTTGAAAATATGAGTTAGCCTTCCAAATTGGCATAACCTGCAATGATAAGCATAATGCTCAAGTAAATTTAAAAGAAAGATATATTTATTGCTAATATCTGAAGATATAATGTAGTGAATTGGCCTGTATGACTTCAGAATAATGATGACTATTGCACAAGTGGGTGGTTTATCAATGTAGCTTGTATCAATCTGTTGTGCCAAATGAGTCATTCAGCTTTAGAGGAGTGGTTAGTGGGTCTAAATGAGCCAAACGTCAGTGTTTTCAATGTCAAGTTCTGTAAAAGCACCAAGTCCTATCATGCAGTTGTAGATATGAAGACAGATGCTAATCTATGAATGTGTAGTATATAAATTAGAAGCTGAAACATATTTTATTTGGTTCCATACTTTCTTCTGTAACACAGTGTGCTTTCTAAATAGACCATAATGAATATTACTTGAGATATTTCAAAGGTCTTTTTGACTTAATTGAAAAAGCCACAGTATAATATTGCTTTCCATAAGATGAAATCTAATGTATATATTGTAAATAATACACTTTGAATTAGAAAGCATATCTTTTATGGAGAAATTATCTTGATTTGTACATTTTCAGTGATGAGTAATAAGTCTAAAGCTGCTCAGAGATTTTTTCATTCCTTCTTTTTTTGCACACCTCTGAATTTCTCTAGCTTCTTCTTCACTCAGTCACCAATATTTTCTATACCTTGTTCTGCTGTTACAAATGTTTCTTGCCAAAAATATTTGTAAGACAGTAATATAAATTGTCTATAAGTAATTTTACTTTGTGTTAATATTATAAATCCTAATTCCATCTCTTCTTGATCCTTGATGAAAACTCTTGTTTCTTAGTCCTTTAATCATCCTTATGCATCTTCTAAATGTTTTCTCTCAATCTTCTCAATTATACAGCAATATTCTCTCCTTGCACTGTAACTGTCAAATTATGCACAGAGAGTGTAGTGCAACCATATCAGAGAGATATTATAACCTTTCAAGTTCTACCCCCTTTCCCTGGAAATTAACAAAAAAAGTGATATCTTTAATGTTCTGTGGGCTGCATCTGAAAAGTGGTTGAGATAATTTCAGAAAAACATCCTAAAACACAGCTTCAGAAAATGACCTTGACTCGTCTTGCAAATGAAGAAATTTGCAGAGAAAGAAGGAGAAAGTCTGGCAAGGGGAGATCTATGTATTTTTTGTTTATGCAATGCCAGAGGCCAGCCAGATGTCTGCAACAGCTTTCCCTCTCCTCCTGGCTCACCTTTCAGGCTGCCATGACAGCAAGCGGTGGATGAGGGGAAGGCTGTGGATGGAGTCTACCTGGACTTCAGCAAAGTGTTTGGCACCTTCTCCCATAGCATTCTCCTGGAAAAACTGTCAGCCCAGGGCTCAGACAGGAGCACTCTGTGCTGGATTAGGAACTGCTGGAGGCCCCAAGAGAGTGGTGCTGAACGGTGCTGATCCAATTGACGGCTGCTCACCAGTGGTGTCCCCAGGGATCAGTGCTGGGCCTGGTTATGTTTAATGTCTGCATTGATGAGGGGATTGAGTCCACCATTAGCAAATTTGCAGACAACACCAAGTTGGGGGATGAGTGTTGATCAGCTGGAAGGCAGGAGGGCTCTGCAGAGGCAGCCTGGAGAGTTGGGCTGATTCCAATGGGATGAGGTTCAACAAGGCCAAGTGCCGGGTCCTGCACTTTGGGCACAACAACCCCATGGGGAGCTCCAGGCTGGGCACAGAGTGGCTGAGAGCAGCCAGGCAGAAAGGGACCTGGGAGTCTGTGTAGTGAAAGGAGGCAATCAGGTGTTGCTAATTACAAGCTTGTGTTAAGCCCACCTGTGCCCAAATAGGGCTTACCCCAGCTGCACATGAGGTGGGGGGGGCTCCAGTGGTGCAATCAGGTTAGAGCGCGGTGCTTATACAGCAGCACAGAGCCGAGCAATGCCGAGGTTGTGAGTTTGAAGCCTCACCTTTTATTGGTTGCCCAATCCTGCTTGTGCACACCTGGGATCAGCCCTAATTGGGCACAGGTGGGCTTAGCACAAGCTCACGCCTCCCACCTCGTAATTAGCAACACCTGATTGCCTCATTTCACTACAAGTCTGGATTGACAGGAAGCTGAACATGAGCCAGCAGTGTGCCCAGGTGGCCAAGAAGGCCAATGGCATCCTGGCCTGTATCAGGAACAGCGTGGCTGGCAGGTCCAAGGAAGTGATTCTGCCCCTGTACTCAACCCTGGTGAGGCCACACCTCGAGTCCTGTGTCCAGTTCTGGGCCCCTCAGTTTAGGAAGGAGATTGAGGTGCTGGAGCAGGTCCAGAGAAGAGCAAGGAGTCTGTGAAGGGATCCAGCACAAGTCCTGTGAGGAAGGGCTGAGGGAGCTGGGGGTGTTCAGCCTGGAGAAGAGGAGGCTCAGGGGAGACCTCATCACTCTCTACAACTCCCTGAAAGGAGGGAGTAGCCAGGGGGGGGTCGGTTTCTTCTCCCAAGTAGCTCCCAGTAAGACAAGAGGGCATGGACTTAAGCTCTGCCAAGGGGAGGTTTAGATTGGATATTAGGAAAACATTAGTTACAGAGAGGGTGATCAGATATTGGAATGGGCTGCCCAGGGAGGTGGTGGATTGTCTGTTGCTGGAGGTTTTTAAGAGACTGAATGTGGCACTCAGTGCCATGGTCTGGTAACCGCAGTGGTAGTGGATCAAGGGTTGGACTTGATGAGCTCAGAGATCCTTTCCAACCCGGCTGATTCCATGATTCTGTAAGACTGAGTCAAATTTAGCCCCTTTCGAAGTGTACATTGAGCTTGCTTACCACTTTCAGATACAGTCTAGATCACTCTTGGTGATTCACTATATCACTTGAAAAATTTAGTTGTAATGGTTTTATATTTTCTACCAATTCACAGATAAAGTGTTAATTTCATTAATATTAAGATCCTGCAAAAGTCTGTTAGAAACACTGCCTTCCAGATATAATAACATATTCACATACCTTAAAACACAAATCCTACAAGCTCAATGAATTTAATGTGCCAGTGTTTATTTTTTAGTCTAATTTAGTTTAATAGAATGAAAATTATGAAATATTTCCATAGCTGAAACATCTGGTCACAGAAATGAGTGGAAAAGAATTATATGCAAAAGAAAATGACTAGGACAATGAATTACATACTTAGCAGACCTCATGCAGAATGTAACACTAAACCATGTAACACAACTTATTCACAGGCCTTAGCAACTGCCACATGAAACTAAGGCTGCCTACCTTGTCATCATCTAAACCCAACATATTTAGGGCTAAAGCTACAGTTTCTTAGCCAATGCTAGGATAAATAGGATCAGCTGTGTATCACATTTTAACAGCACTAAAAAGAATGGTCCAGTTAGAAAGTATCCCTTAGAAGCAATGTCATGGTCACTTCTAACTGAGGGTGTTTAAGTAATAGAATGTAATAATTAAAATAATTTCATAGGATGTGTAACATTTGTAATACTCTGAGTATCTCAGCAATCCAGTTACCTTTCCTGCTGGATCACACAGAAGATCCTCTCAGATGCTAGATCATTAAAATCAGCTTAATTAAACAAGGGCAAGATGCTTACTTGGCTCCAGAATAAGTATTTGTAATTACAAGAACTTGAAAAGGTTGTCTCTTCAGTTAAATGAAAAAATATTGTAGAGGCTTACAAATTACCTCTGTATAACTTTCAATTACATAAAGATATACACATTGCATTAAAGCTTTCCTGGTAATCCACAATGAAATCTTCTTAAGGCTCATGGGTAACGTACTGGTTTGATTTTCTCTAAATCAGCAATAGTTGCTTATGAATTTTAAAATCTTAAGTCAGAAGGCAGAAGAGAATAGAAGGATACTGATTCGATAAGAAAAATAATAAATTATTTAAGCTTAGCATTTGGCATTCAGTTTTGCTTTTTTAGAAGCAATTTCCTTCCGCTTGGGAAAATTTTGTTATGATACAGGTTCACACAGTGATCTAAGTATGAAAATATTCTGATATGTATTTACTGGTATTTTCAATAGAATAGGAGCTAAGTGTATTGAGGCTCCTGCAAATACCACCAGCAGCATATTTCCAAGGAAGGCAAGCAGATTTCTTAAAAATTTATCTCTAGTTGCTTAAGTGTCTGACAAAGTTGAGCAAAGTTACAAGTAAAGCTGAGCAAAAATTATTTTCAAAAAACATTAAAAGCCAATCTTTTGAGTGGAGTGTTACGTAGACTCAGATGAAGCCACTTTAGATGTTATTCTGCCCATACATGAACCCCTTTCCTGATGGTGCCATGCACTCTTAGATGCTGCTATTCTCATCATGCTTTGTTGTCTTCCATATAGCAAAATCAAAATCCGGAAAGATTATAGATTTCAAAGAACGTGTTTTTTTTGTTGGTTATTTTTGTCTGTTTGTTTGTTGTCTTCAGTGGACTTTGGTTACTCAGCTAAAAAGCAATGAAGATTCCTGTCCATTATATCCTTGAGAAAGTAGGAAATATTTCAGCCAATATAGTGTTTCTGATTCACCTGATAGAAAGACAAGCATGCTTGCAATGGCCATTCTGCTCAGAAAGTTTTTGTTGTTTTTAATTTTGATATATTTCTGTATTTTATTATTATTTTTGTTACTTATTATTTTTATCTATCTATTTTTAATTTTTTTGAGTTATCAGTTTTGATCCATGGACCTACATTCAAATTGCAAAGGACATGAAGGTCAACATTTTTCCTCTCTCTCTTTTCTACATCCCTCTACCTTTTCTAATTTATTAATCACGTTGAACATTTTGTTCAGAGTTGGGTAGAATAAGGGTCATCTAAAGTGCCTAGACTATCAAGGATCCACTTTTCAGAAGCATTAATCGACTACATCTTCATTAGACTAGTTATATGATTTGACTAATGGGACTTGGCTCTGTGAAATAGGCAGTAGGCTTGATTATCTCTGTCTTTAGAGAGCTGAGCTCACAGATGCACCTAAATGTTTCAGTGATCCCATTTAAGCACTCAGGAGCAGGCAGAAGGGGGGTCAGCTGTTGAAGGTACTGAATGCCTCAGCTGCTACCTGCATTAGGACATAGCACCACAGAGGAGTCATTTGTTTATCATTCCTCACTACTCCTTTAGAGAGACATTGTCTGAAAAGTTCACTACTCCATGTACCTTTCATAATTATTTTGACCTTTAAAGCTCTAGCTTCAGCAGCTGCTTGAGGTTTGAAATGGAAGGTCTGGAGCCCAACATACTTTTCAAAACATGACCTGAATCCTACTCAGGCTATGTTCAGATGATGATGAACAATTTGATCTTTGGTGTTTTTTTTTTTTTTGAGCCAGAGATGTGGTGATGACAGCCAAAATAAAGTGTTAGAAACAGGTAGCTATAGAAACTCTTTGTTACACAGGTCTTTTTACATACAGACTACATAACTTTGTAGTTATGAATTTTTTCAGTTTTAATGACAAATGTGGAGTCCTTATTTTCACAAGCAGAAAATTACTATTGTTGAGAGGGACTACTGTTAGTTGCCATTGCCTGATCATGTGCAATTATATATTCCTCTTCAATTCTATGTCTGTTTTTCCTGTAATTGGACTCTACTTATGGCCTTACATAACCTGTTTTGCTATTGAGTAAATGCGAGGAAAATATCGCATGTATCTAAATTCTTATTAATACACCTTTGTTGATTAAATACCATGTTTAGACTGGTGGTTCTGGAAACTGAGAGTATGTATGAATTGTAGCTGTCAGAATATTCTGTTCCCCATACTAATTAGCACTGCAGTGTTATTACAGTAATGGTGAAAATCAAGGAATAACCATCTATGCCTAAGTATCCTTGCATGGAAAACAGTAAATTAAAGTTCCTGCTGGTAACCACAGTGATCAGAACACAGATATAAATGATTTAGTCTCCCTTGGTTTTCTGCATAGACCTTGAGCATGTGAGCACACACACATCTAGCAGCTTCTTCAGTCTCCTGAAGTAATGGTATACACAAATAGTAAGAAGAATGAAAAATACAAAAAGTGAAAAAATAAAACCTGTGACTAGTGTGCATGAACACAAGCATGCTCTTAGGTGTCTATAATCAGTCTGTGACTCACAAGATCTAGTATGTAAATCTGACTCTCTAAGAAGACTGCTGCATGACCCTGTACAAACCACCTCCCACCTGAATCTGTTTCTCATGTTGCCTTTTGTTTGTTCTTTTTCTTTTGACTTATTTCTCAAGACTGGTTTTTTTGGGAGGGGCAGGCAGATCTGTTTATAAGTATGCACTTGGACAATAATCAACACAATGGTATCTTAATGATATCAGAATACACACAGTAATATTCTTCTGTATTACCACACACTCGATTACTTAAAGTCTAACATGTTCCTGAATTTAAAAAAAAAAAAAGTTTTACCAAGTAATGTCTGAGGAAGGGTTGATATAACTCTTATTATCCACGGTGGATAAATCATGCATACCTAGAAAATCACACTGGAAGCTTATCTGAATCAAAATAACATTTGGATTATAACTTCTAGTGTGGGAACCTGTGGATATCAACTGGCCTCAAATATAATTAAGGTGGATCAAAAGGCTTCCAATTTTAAAAGCAATGAGTCTCATTCAAACTTGAGAAGTTTTGTGATCAGATATTTGGGAAAACTGTTGGAGTTATTTTAAAGCAGGAGAATTATGGCATAATATTTTGCCCCAAGGATAATACAGTGACTGAGAAGAATGTGGCCTGTGGCCTTATGGGTATAGTTAATCTCCATCTAATTGCTTAAAAGTTCATAATCTGACCTAAAACACTTGTAGCTTTCCCTATGTCACTGGAGAAACTAGGGCATCTCCTGAAAGACATTGCCTGTATTTTAGCCAGAAATTTTGGGACTGAATTAACATGTCTACCACTTTCCGTTGCCTAGTGTGAGACTTAGAACTAATAGTGTAGGTATCCACATATATATGTCTAAAATTAAGGCAGATGAACTCCCCTGAATGGCCTGAACAGTGAAGGTTCTGCACACAAATGACTGTGTGTATAATTATATTGTATGATGTAACAGAAGAATCCTCTTAAAAAATGTAGCTGGTGATTATTTATATACTACACATTATGAAGAATGACACAGGTAACAATTGCAGTGTTATCTACATCAGCCTAAGCTGCGAATTTAAGCTTTTTTACAGAGCATTGTTTTCTATTGTGCACAACTTTCCAATAGAGTAGCCTGCAGCAGTAATTTCCCTGAGTAGATTGTATTCCATCAGGATATATTTCTGTAAAATACTTTTTTCTTCCTCTTTAAGAAAAATCAATCTTTCTTCCAAGGGTAGATTAATAAGCTATACCTTTTATAATGAAAGCCTTTTACTGTTTCCCTCAGGGGCTTGAACACCTTCAACAATTGTGTGAATTAAAGGGAGACCAAATGCTTTCCTTCTCTCTCCATCTCCTACTGTTTTCTCCTTCTTTGTTTTCCCTTTACTTTCTGCTATCCACTTGCTCAGCTTTTTTTTTATTTTTCACTCTGGACTTCTGGTCTCCTTGTTCTTTTTTGCCACTGTGCCTGCATTTGTGGCCTCAATATCAGCAGTAAAACCTCAAAAGAATAGAGTATACCCAGATGTAAATGCAAATGTATTTTATCTCTCTTCCTTCTAATATTGCTGTAAGAGTGTAGACTCACTTTGTGATAAAAGTTTAGCATATACAGTGTTATATGTCTTTTAATTAACATTCTACCTTTCTAATTTTTGCTTTGGCTATTTTATGGTGAGACTTCCAGAAGATTTTTAAGAACAACCCATTCTGCATAGTATAGTTTTTTTCAGAGTAATCTGCTACCTGAGGGTATTGTGAATGGTTGTATCATATTATTTACCTTCCCCCCCCCCCGTTTATTATTTCTTAAAATATGTAAATTATCATTTCTACAGAGACTTAGGGAAATGTAGGACATGCTGAGGAAGGACTCTGATTTATAACTTTGTGTCTGCAGAGGAGATTGTAATATATGGTAATAACTAATGTACTGTACTACCATTCTGAAGGTAGAGTTTTATTCTAAATGTATATCTACAAAATATACATATATACATATATCTGTATATATGCAACTAAAAAACTTCTATGAAGCAGCAATAGCCCACACATTATTCTGGGTGCTATATTCACAGTAGTTTTATTGAAAGAGTGATGTAGGAGATTCTCTTTCTTCTCTCCTGAAAAAATTTACAAAGCTGTCAGTGGTAATTTTAACTTTATAGAAAAAGGATTGGACAAGAAGACCTTGAATTAAGGTAATTTTAATACATCTCCTGGTTGGTTCTGTACTTCTGAAATTTCATTAGAGCTTTATTGCCACAAGTAACAATAAACTTACACCTAACCCTGTTGGTCTAAGTGAACACATAGATCAACAGCCATTTCTGGTACTGGTAATATTTTCACCTGGATAAGGATGTCTCTATAAAAAAGTATTCATACAGTTATAAAGTAACAGTATTCATGTTCCAAAAGCAGGAGCAGAGGTTATTTTAAAATGGTCTTTTTGTACCCTAATTTTGAAAACTTATTTTTTAAGAGCTGTTTGTGGTATGTCTGAGGACCCACTTAATCCATGGATCTTTTTCTTATTCTATTCTGTCCCCAAATGCATTCCTTGCAGACATCTGCCTATCTTGTTCTCATATACCTCCAGTGGCAGAGATCCCACAATCAGGAAATGTGATGGTGAATTTTCCTTGCAATTAGAAATTTTCTCTTATGCTAAGAATGCTTCACATTGCTCAAATTTCCATCCATTGCTCGTTGTCCTAACTCAAAGGCACAGGGAGAACTGAGCATTCCCCTCCTCCCTATAGCCAGCCTATTTCTCACATAAGAGGGAGAACACTGCCTTTTCTTTCTATATAGTTAGCAACTCAAATGATGCTGTAGGAAATCTCTGGCTTTAGGTAATGCATTGCCATTTGATCATATTCTTATATTGCCCTCTACTGGGTTGGGATATGAGACTGAATAGAGCACTCAAGCCAACGTCTGGTTAATAGCTAGTCCTATATATATATATTTTTATATGTATATATACACACACACACAAGCTATGGCAGATGGTTCTTAAGATTGATCTTGGCCAATGCTAAATAACAGAAGCCATGTTATTTCTCTTTTGACTTGTTCTATAATCTAGTATAGACACGCATCTGAAACAGTAAGTGCCTAATTTATCTTCTTGTTTTAACCTGAAAGTAATCCAAATATGTGCAGAGAATCAAAACTTTAGATGGAATTCTTCAACTGGATCTAGAAAATCCTGTGGTTGACTGTGGCCTTTTTTGAAACCACTTGTTATCATGGTGAAAACATAACTAAAGAAAACGCTAAAAATATTAATAATGAAGTGCACTGGCAGTAGCTAGGCCTTTACTTGAAGCAAGAAGAGAATAATTCTGTTAAGAGGAATGATGTTTCTTCTATCCATTTTACTGCAAAATAAAATAACTTGCTCAAAACTAACATCAGTTTATGTCTTGAACTACAGAAAGCTGGCTCCAGGCTGAAGCATATTTCTGGGTTTGGACAAAGGCACTCCCACACTAATGACATTTTTATTTCACACAGTGACCCAAATGGACTGGGTTTTATTGCTGTGCCAAAGAGCCCTCAATTGATTAGCTTGCTGGAGGCCTGACTGGTGACTAGTGACAAAACACTCTCAAAGAAATATGTGCAGCCTTTAAAAGCAATTTCCTTAAAAACATCTGAAATACTGAAATGCATCCTAAATTGGTTGAGAACTTAAGAGTGATTAGATCTGTAAATATGTATTAAGTCTTTTTTGTGCTCAGATGACTGACTATTTCTTGTGCTGTACTTCAGGATATTTAATTTAATGTAATTTTTGGTGGGTCTGTGAAACTAGTCCCATTTTACCACACAGAACCACAATTCATCCCCCTTTACCAATTTTAATGAAAGGTAAATTTTTTCTTGACCAACTGAAATAAAAAAAAAAACAAAAGAAAAAGAAAAAAATCTCAACTAAACAACCAAACCCAATCCTATGTTTCCTGCTTTTTACCTCCTGCAGTCCTGTAAGTCTGGATTCAGGGAGGTGGAGCTGTAGGATCCGTTCAGTCTCATGGCTCCACAGAAGTATTTCCGATGGCTCCATCAGCTGCACCTGTACAAAGCCACATACAGGACATAGATATCTCTGTGGATTCCATAATTGCACATGGAATAATTTTTATTGCTGGTGACAATGTGTAAAGTGGAAATAATCTAGCCTGTACCTTAGCTGTCATGTTGACTGTTCAGGGCTGACAGCTATGGAGGGCAGGCACCTTACTTGAGAATTTATGCTTGTAGTGTGGAAATAATTGAGTCACAACAATCTTCAGCATATCAGTGTTACCTGGCTACTTTTCAAAATGCCACTGCACTCAAAATAATTAAAGAACAGGGATTTCCTCTCAGATTCTCTTGGAGAATAAGTTTCAGATATTAACAGACCATGCATCTGATCTATGTTTCCAGTATACATATTATTTCCTACAATTTTAGTCCATTACATTTGCCATTATATTTCATGCAGTATATAGCAGTGTCCTACCTCAGAAAGGGGTCTTATCTTAACATCACTGTTTCTCCCTGCAATGTATTTCAGGAGAAAATGGAAAATTCCATAATAAGAAAGAGAGGCAGAAAAGTACTTCTGCAGACTATAAACAATTCTCAGTGACACTATTGATCTGTAGTCTGAAAAATTCAAAATTATTTAGTGAAAGAATGAACTTGGTAATATTACTTGCCTTTTGTTCCTTAAGCATCACTATGTTCCTTTCTACGCAGCCAGTAGTAAAACCTGACTGGGTAGTGAGGCCCAGAATGTAGAGATTTGAAGAAAGGAGTGATTACTTTCATATTGCAATGAAAATGTGAGCCTGCAAAGCTCTAACTTCTCTGCATTTCCCAGTTATCTGGACAGATAAAAAGAAGATGGAGCTCCAAAAGGAGGGTCTTTGCCCTTATGTCTCTTTGCACTCTTGTGCTGGGAGCCAGGAACTGGGCTGGCGTTTGTCACTGCCCTGCCCAAAGGAGACCATGATGTGCTACATCCTGAGCCTGCTGAGGGCAAACGGAGCTATCCTCTGTCTGCTTTCAGGAGCAATGTGATGAGACCGTGCATTCAGTTCGGCTCCACTTTGCTTAATCTTTCCAACTTGCTTCCAGCTTTCTCCCTTGACATGATTATCTAGGCATAAGGTTTGTCTACATTTTATTAATGAGTCTCACTGTCCTCGTTCCTTGCCAGGCTCCTTACGTTGTTCTTTCCTGTCCACTGGCTTTTGCAATAAAAACAGCACTGTACTGAGAGTGAAAGGGGCAGGCAAAGTATGGGTCTAAGTGGTCATAGGCACAATCCCTGCCTTCCTTCTTCAGGAAATGGGGGTCCCTAGCTGCCCTGCATGCAATTCAGGGAAACTTCTACATGATTAACTTTGTTTAGGCACAGATCTGAGAGAGACACTTGTGGGGCCTTAGGGACTAACAGTGATTCCTGTAGCATCATTCCCTCCCAGACAACATCTTTTCCCAGCACAGAAATTTTTTTGTATGAAAGATATTTCTTTTGAGCTGTTACTGTGGCTGCTGAGTTAAAATGCTTTTCTGTCACTGAAGAAAAAAATCTTTCTCCCTGTGAAATTTTAGGTTGTTATTGGAAATTATTAACAAAGAGCTGAAAAAATGTGGTAGGAATTTGTTCCTTTATTGTGCCTGAGCAGAATGAAATTAATCTTCAGAGGTTCCACTTTCCTGCATTTCCAGGCATCAGCACAGGAAGGCACTAAAACACTGCAGTTCTTCATCCATCAGTCTAAAAGGCATGTTTGCTTCTGATGCTCCTCTAGAAAGACACACTGCACAAGTTGACAGCAGCAAATAATAACTGTGGTTTAAACTATTACCCAGTGAATTCTGCTTTTAGATCTAATTTACATGTCTGCATCCATCTCTCAATGTGCTGCTGTGTTTTGGAATACAGGTTTTCCTTGCAGATTGAGAAAAGCCCAGCTTCAGGCAGCTGGTCCTGGACTTCCTTACCCGATGAAGCAGACTAGTTGGATAATCTGATCAAAAGAAAAAAGCATCTTCTGCCATGAAAACTGGAGCAATGGTATTAAGCCTGGAAATCACACTCAGTAAAAAAGAAAAAAAAAAAGTCTTTCTTTTATTATATACTATAAAGAGTATTATAAAGAGATTTTTTAATTAAATACGCTGCAGAAAGTGAGGCAAAAGAAGAGGCACATTTCAGAATAAAGAATATGTTTGGATTTCTATTTGTATAGTATTATATAAATTGAAATCAAGCATGAAGTCTTGAGACACTAATTCCTTCAGAAAGCACAGCTTCTGTCAAGGCCTGACATTATTATACTTCTCATAAAGCAAGAAGAGACATAGCAAGAGGAAAGAAATGTATCAGCACGGGTTTAAGGGGATAAACCAGTGATAACACTTGACTGCATACTGCTCTTGATTTACTCTGATATATGAGGGGTACAGGACAGAGGAGAAAGAGTGGTTTTGTGTTGTTTTGAGGGCCACAATTTCCAACTGCTTTCACTTGGAAGGGCAGCAGTTGCTAATGAGGTCCCATCAAAGCAACCTCATTAAGAATGACAAGTCTTCAGAGATCACCTCAGCTATATAGGTAGGGAGCAAATACAGACTAATTAGCTTCAGAAGGAAGAGGAGGTGTGATTCTATGAAAAAAGGTTTAACTTGTGCTTTGCTACCAAGCTGGTGCTCAAGGGATGTGAGGATAAAATTAATCTCATCTTCTATCTAGTGCACTCAGTCCCAAGTGGCAAGAAAGCTTTGAAGGAAATTTGCTCACAAAGTCCTGAGTTTTCAGACACAAGAAGTACTCTTATCATGTTGGATCTATTTCAGACCCATGTTGTTTCTGCATGGTCTGTATAAGAAAATGTGACCCACCACAGGAACTTGACAGGGAAAACTGTTCAAAGAGAAGCTCTCAGTAGTACTCAGCTCAGCATCTCTCCAGATAATGTGTAGCAGTGTGAGTTTTGCTAGAATACCTTATATGATTAGGGATTGGGACAGAAGAACTCCATATGTTCCTTCAAACAAAAATTATTCCATGAATTTGAAAAGTTATACTAGACTCAAATTAATTTTGTCAACAAAATCACATAGAAATCTGATGTTTGCTGTATGGACTGCAAAACTGAAAGGGTGTTGAATGGGGGCAAGGACATGGGATCAAAGACTGGGAGAAGAAGGGCAAGGACAGGACCCTAAGCTGCCAATTTATTGTGTAACTTCACTATTAGGTATGAATCTGAAATTCCCATTCTGGATCAGAAACTATCATATTGGATCAGCCTTGTACACACAGTCTTTTTCTGAGGGGTGACAGTACCTGATGCTCTAGAAGACAGAAGGTATGTCTCTTCTTCTCACTGCAGACAAAACTTTTCCCTAGAAAAGTTCATCCTAACTTCAGAAAACAACAGACAACAATCTGTTGATGGCAATTACCTGTTTCTAACCTTTGGTATCAGCATGAAATATCAGGGGCTTCTTTCCCAAAACTTGTTCTGTTTGTATTTCTTAATATGGATAATTTCATGCTCCCTAGATAATTCTCTTTCAAGGATTATTTTTAATGTTTTATTGTTCGAGGGTTTTTTTATTAAATTGTCTTTTGGTTTTCCCAAAAAAGGCTTGCAACCCTTTAGCTACTGAACACTGAATTTCTGAAGCAATTGTTCAATCCATTGTGTCCTTTAGATATCTGTAGGTTCACACATGTTTTCTGGATGATGCATGCCTTTCTACCTACTCCTCCTCTGCCTTCTGTTAAGTTAGAGAATCATCTTCATAAAGACCATAGCAGTAAAGTCTATGAAAAACAGACATGTGGCAGCTTTGTCTCTGACTAAAATGTAGACGTTAAGAATGCCCATAGATATACAAGTATTTCTTATCATGGACAGTCACCAACAGTATTGAAAATGTTTATGGATGTGCAAATATATGTACTTAATATTTGTCATTGCAATTCAGAGGTTCTGTGAAAATCAATGGTGTCATCAGCAGGGTGATATAATGCAACTGGTAGACTGTATTTGAAAATGTTGTATATGAAGCCCAAATACTGAGCTATATGAATACTTGAGGGTATTAATGTTTCACTCTAAACACATTGAAAACATATGCTCACTGACATCAAGCAAATTATTTGATACTTATCTATATGATAAGTATCACATATTGGAGTTGTGTTGGTTTTTTTTTTGTTTGTTTGTTTTTTTTAATTAACTGTAAAGTTAATGACTATATTTGCTGTGTCTCAGGCCCTGAAGAGATGCCACAAGGTAGTCACAGAGAACCTTTGTCAGTTATAAATGAAGAACAACCTTGAGCAGAAGTACACAAAACTGCACCAAAAATGCAGCATTGTTAGGAAAAAGTAAGTGACTTCAGCAACCTGTATGTTTTGTGTCTACTGTACTTGACCCACATAAATCTATAAAAGCTATTGAATCAGGGGATTTAATTCAGATGAGGAACTCTCTTCTTGTACTGCATCATTAAATCTGATGGGAAAATTACTGTTCAACTCAATAGGAATAGAAATGAGATTTCTGTAATTAGAATAGGGAAATGTATATTAGATCTATTAAAAAAAGAAAAAAAAAAAAAAAAAGAGTCCATGAAATAACTCTGAATTGACAGCAATACATGTAAACTTAAATGATGGATGTAGCTTCTATTGATGTTCATCAAATGTCAGCTTTTCTTTGCTCTGATGTTTAGCCTGCCCAGCAATTGAACCATACCCACAACTTCCCTTCTGCAAAAGGCTGTAAAGATTGAAAGTTTCTTAAGAACAAATATGTAAGTATAAATTAAAATACAAACGAGGATCAAAATACTATAAATAAAAAAGACCATATTTTATGTGTTCATTGTGTTCTGTAAATCTTTACCAGGGAATGAAAAAAAAGTTAAAAAAAAAAAAAAAAATTTTATTCTGGATTATTAGTCCTCACAGGGTTACATGGAGAAAAGACCACTATAAAATAACTTTTTTTATTCTGTCCAGCTCAACCCTTACTCTGCCAAGCTGAATGGAACACTTGGCTACAACTCCATCTTTTGGACATATATTTCTTCACTGGGTGACAGAGAAATAAAGCATAGTTGTAATCTGCAGAGACTTTGATCTTGAAGAGATGTGCCAAGTTCAAATCCATAGCATATCTATTGTTTCACTAGGTGTCCATTTTTGTATTGTATTCCATTTACCTTTTATAATGATCATTGGTGTTTGTAATTTAGCTCTCTGGTTTCGGGTTCATATTCTTGAAACCATCTGTGCAGCAAAAGGCAGTATTTAACTTGTGCTTCAGAAGCAGAATTCTGGCAGAAAATAAGGCATCTCTTTTTACTGAAAGACAATTAGGGAGCTTGTGAGATGAAGACCACTTCTTATGTTTAAAGACATAGTTGGAAAACAGAAAGGAAAAGGCAGACGTTTAAAAAAAAAAAAAGGTAAAACTGTGTTTACAGAACAATTTGTATGCCATCTTAAACAAGTAATTGCATAGACCCTGAAGAGGTGATAATTTAGAAAATTTCAACAGGAGACTAACAACCTTAGGACCAGTCCAGGTCAAAAACCAAAAAAACAAAACCCAAAAACCCAAACCAAAAAAAAAAGAGAAGAATTTAAATTTCAGACATTAATGTTCGTATACATTGTTGATCTACAAGATTAGTAAGGAACAAAGAGGTGATCATTACTCTAAGTGGTCTAAGTGACTGGTGTCTTATGGCCTTTACAGCATCCACAAATACACGGAATTTTCCACAAAGGAAAGGAAGGTGAAATGATTTTTTCTGTAAGAAGCTTTGTCTCAGTAAGAGGGAAACAAGACAGGAGCATGGAGATTTGGGACTTTCATACCACTCCATAAACTGGTAAATCAGATAAATCAATTAGACTAACCAGAGACCAGCCCTTGGACACAGCTCTGTGAAAAAGAAGTTTTAGGTGCATCTGTGTTGAGCAGGTGGAGACTTTACATACAGCTGCAATATGTCAGTGCAGTCATTCCAGGGAACATCACTACTGAAGAACATTGCTGTGTTGTATTTCTTAATTTTATGTTTTGATTAATCAAAACCCCCAGAAAAGGATATTTTTTTTCTGAAAGTATCGAGATCCTTTTATCTTATGGTAGACAGAAATGATATTTTGGTGTAAACTTTCCCAAATAAAGACATGTATTTCCAGCCATAGTAATGTTACCTGCATGAGTAATCTCTTGAGATGCTTTATTTCTACAATTTATTTTTCAGGGACATAAGCAAATGTTAATCATAACAGTAGTTTTGGTTCTCTGGCTCACTCAGCGATCAAATTCTTCAGGGAGGCATATTTTTAAGCATTTCTTGGTGGAAAAATATACCTTGGAAAGAGCTGAGCACTTAACTCTCATGTAAGAAAATGAGGGAAATTGCCACCTGAACTCTTAGCCTAACTAAAAGTTTTTTTGTTTTTTTTCTTCTCAGTATACAATAGTCAAAGCATCTCATCTTCATCATGGGAGAAAAATAGAGATATCTGAGTTCAGAAGTCAGGTGGGTAATATTATTCCTCTTTGTCTCTAGATCTGAATTGTAGACTTAGCATAACACATATATGAACAAAGCCTAAATGAAGAATATTGCTGATATTCTTCATCAAAGAACAGTTTGAAAACCCTGAAATAATCTGCTCCACTTAATGAAGACTAATTTGGAGGTACACAGTGACTTTACGAATGATCCTTCAGAGAACATAGAATAAAGAAAAGTTTCATATATTAAGTAAATGGTTATTTTTGTCAAACTTTTCCATGACAGACTGAATGCTCCATTTTTCCAGAGAGAAGATCAGATCTTAAAAGGTAAGAAAAAAGCTGCATTGATATAAAATTAACTATGGGTGTGTCAACTTCTAGAGCATAGCATGGGGTCAGTGTTTTTAGAATCTTTATAAAAATGTGAATAAACCCACAAGCCATAAACAGAAAGAAAAGCTGGAGAAAGCTAAAGAGCAGAGGCTTCTGAACAGCACCTTTGAGACTTTGCGGATTTGTCATTGCTCACAATGCAAAATAAAGCTTTAGAAACAGTTTAATGAGGTGCAAGAAAATAATGCAGAATCATCTTGGACAAAAAGCAGACTAACAAGTAAAAAAATAAAAAAAACCAAATATTTTTTGTGATATCTTTCTGTAAAGGTGAGTATTTGAACATCTTGCTGAGACTGCAGATTTTGAAGAAATAAGCTTTGGGACAACTCTATCCAATCTTCAGAGGAATATCTTAATAGGGGTGTTCTAGTGTCATTAGCTGGGTAACCTGAAATGATTTCAAGACTGATGATAGAAAACAGAACATAATATAATTTCCTTACTTCCTAATTAAGAAGAGTAGATATTGGGTTAAGCAGAAAGGCAACAGAAGCAGTGAAGAGCAGGAAGAAAAATTTGATGCAACCTTCCTTCCCATCCTTCTTCTGTGTCTCTGGAAATTCTGGTGTGGCAGTTTTCCAAAGCCAAGTGTGGAAAGCCTTCCTGAAGAAAACAACTTTGACTGCTGAGCTAACTGGTACCTGAGTCCCTCAGGTGGCTGCTGAGCACAGGGAATCGTGGCAGCTTGCAAGGCAGGGCACCCATGGCTTGGGCAGGGCACCAACAGAGACAGGGTGATGGGCTGAGCTAAGTGAGCAGGACACGAAAAAGTACCAAACATGATGGGAGAAGCTGCCAGATACTGCAGGCAGCAGTGTGAGAATCCAGGAGATGTTGCAAGCAGGGGAATGGCTGGATTTCATCTCTGTCTTAGGGGAGTTACAGGAGAAGCAGCCGAACTCCACAAGAACTGAAGAACAGTGTTGTGGACCCACCAGAGAGCTGAGTCTTGTCTATGAAACTGTATCTCGTGACCATTCCTGATGGCAGTAATGTCTTCCCAAAGGTATTCTAAAATAGGTATGCTGCAGTGTGAAGCCTGGTATCAACACTATTAATACTAAATAAAAAGAGTACAAATTTGCACATTGTATGAAACAAATTATTAATAACCATTTGTAGGAATGGGAGAAGTGGCTCACAAGGGAAGCTTTTGAGTCTCTGCAGATACAGATTCAAAATTTCCTCTGAACGTAGCATTGGTTTCCATAGGTCAAGTTTATCTGTACCACAGACGTTATCATCACTGACCATTCAGTGGGGTGGGTAGATGGGCTTAAAAAGGGATGTTGGATTGCAGTGATTATAACCACTGAGTATCCATGGTGTAGCCACAAGAAATTTTGCTAAAATTTTAATAAGTTGTTAGTTAACTTTGGCCTGCAATGAGTTGAACAGTTCTCCTTCACTTTTATCACTGCTACATTCACTTAGTTTTGTATTATATTTCTTTAAGAAATGGCATTTTAATTTGTAAAAAATAAGTCTCTTAAACTTGGACTCAGTTGTGTAGGAAATGAGCCATTTTCAGTGACAAGTTAGAAGTATAAAAAGACTATTTCTTCCTGGCTTTGTTGCATTGACCTGACCTCCAAAAATTTATTTCTTTACATATTGATTTAGAATACATTACAAAAATATCTGTCTGTGGCTTGAAATTGAAATGCAGTTTCAGTTCAAAGGAAAAGTTTAAAAAAATATGAAACACTTCAATATTTACTCTGGCAATGTAATGAATTTATATTTTGCCTCATACTGTCCTCACCTCAGCTTCTGCAGTGCAGACCTGTGTTTCTTGATGGAACTCTGCAGTGGTAAAATTTATTAGAAAATCCTCTTCCCCTCTAGCCTACAATGACCTATGTTTTTTCTTGAAAGCGCAGAAGTGAAAACAATCCTAATGCAACTTGGTAAACTCAGTCAAGGGTTAAGCTCTGCCTGTGCTCATGGAAGAAGAAAGGAAAAAAGATCCTGGGGAGAGGGAACAACCTTCTCCAAATACCATAGAATCATAGAATTGGCTGGGTTGGAAGGGACCTCAGAGATCATCAAGTCCAACCCTTGATCCACTACCGCTGCAGTTACCAGACCATGGCACTGAGTGCCACATCCAGTCTCTTTTTAAATATCTCCAGGGACGGAGAATCCACTACTTCCCTGGGCAGCCCATTCCAATGCTTCATCACCCTCTTGGTAAAGAAATTCTTTCTAATGTCCAACCTAAGCCTCCCTCGGCACAACTTGAGACCGTGCCCTCTTGTCTTGCTGAGAGTTGCCTGGGAAAAGAGGCCAACCCCCCCTGACTCCCACCTCCTTTCAGGGAGTTGTAGAGAGTGATGAGGTCTCTCCTGAGCCTCCTCTTCTCCAGGCTGAACAGCCCCAGCTCCCTCAGCCTCTCCTCATAGGATCTGTGCTCGAGTCCCTTCACCAGCCCAGTTGCCCTCCTTTGGACCTGCTCCAGGACCTCGATATCCTTCCTAAACCGAGGGGCCCAGAACTGGACACAGGACTCGAGGTGTGGCCTTACCAGGGCTGAGTACAGGGGCAGAATCACTTCCCTGGACCTGCTGGCCACGCTGTTCCTGATACAGGCCAGGATGCCATTGGCCTTCTTGGTTACCTGGGCAATGACTACCATGCCTAGAGCCAGAATGAATATGAGTGAGAATCAGCAGAAAGGCCACACAAGGAAATGAGGGCTACTCTGTAGTAGTAAGTGTTCTCCTGACAGTCATAATTCACCAGTCTGTCCCAAACTGGACACATTGCTCTGGGACACACCACATTGGCTGCTGAACCTGCTGCCCACAGTGATGGTAGGGCTGGCCATGGCCCTGTTCTGGGGCTCTTCTCAGCCAGGGCTTCTGCAGCAGCTGCAATCCCTCCTCAGAGAGAGCCAGCCCTGGCAACCACTGAAACTGACTGAAGATCTTCACTACCAGGAGCTACTGAAATGGAACGTGAATTCCTGAAGGTTGCTGCCTAGGCTCTGTTTCTGCTTGAATGCTTGTATGGCTACTGCCTGCTTAGCCATGCAATTGCAATAATGCCTTCCTACAGGTTTTTGTGCAGGCATGTGAATGCATGGGTGCAGATGCATTAACACAATGTGCTGAGCTTTTGCCAGTGTGAGACAGGAATGGATGAGTTACCCAGTGCTGGTAAAGCTTTGAGTCAATAACATGGTTATTCCAGTGATACAAAGATTTTCTACTCTAGCAGATATGCACATTTTGCAAAAAAGGACAGTATTATTTCCCTCATTTTTAAAAGAGCAAAACAAGAATAAGACATGAATTTATTTCAAAATCATCCATAAAGGCATATACATGTTTTCTATATCCAAAAAGCTCCAGAAAGCTTTGCCAAAGTCTTAGGAGAAAATGTAAAACCAAAATAAAATCCAAACAAAATTGTATGCCTCAGAAAGAAAAACAAAAATCCTCTCAATGATGTAGCAGTGTCTTTTCTTTCTGCATATTACATGTCTTACACAGAATATGAGCCTATACATTTATGCATATACATATATATATATACACATATATGTTGAAGCTTGAGTTTGAATTCTCTGGACCTGCCAGTACTAAAACTGGTTATTCTATGTCCTAAAGGAAGACTGGGATTTTCCCCTTTCTAGTCATTCTGAATCACAAATTATCAGACTTTAATAAAAAATCAGTCCAGGTCTAAAATTTAATCTGTTTTATCCTCTTTTATTGATAAACTGAGGTTCATCATCCTGTCCACCGTCTGAATTACATCTCAATATAGCAGCTGAAGCAAAAAGATATATAGACTATAAATTTCTACTGCCATCTCACAGTCACTGTATATTGAAAACAGAGCCAACAGCCCTGTAACTAACACCATTGGTCACTCTTAGCCTGAGACTCCCAGGAGAGGAGCTCCAGCTGTTATTTTCTGTTCGACTTTTCATGGATTTTCCATGCATCTGAAGGACCAGAAAAATGTCATATAAAGCATATGCTACTGCTGTGTGAGAAATTATAAGGTACTCCTGAAACCCTGATATTTCAAACCCAGTATCAATTGGATGTTCAGGGAATGCTGTTCAACAGGGCTCCATGGCCCTCATTTGCTATTCAGCAGGTGAAGCGACTCCTGACCTTGAGATGCAGGATTTGCTGACTGGTTATGCCTTAAGTACCTGTGAAGTTATGATTCACAGAGCAGTGAATGGTATCTGCATCCAGACAGCAAGCAAACAAATCAGCCTGCTGATCTTGCCTTACTTCTCACTGCAGGTACTTAGCTTTGCCAGCAGTTTAGCAGCAAGCTCATGAGATACCAGTTTCTATGCTAACATTACTGTATGCTGTGATTAAATCAATACTTCTTGCTTCAGTAATCACCGAGGGTCAAAGTACTAATTTTGAAAATGGCACTAAAGTCAGATCAGTTTAAGGAACACAGTTTACTTGCACAATGGAGCAGTGAGCTCAGGAATGCTGACTTCAGGTCAGTGCTTTGGAACTTATCTAAGGGCACATCATTTCAAGTCTTTTGTCATTTTTGCCTCTGATAAGGAGGAATAATGGTACCTATCTCTGTAGTAAAACACTCTGAGATCTACTAATAAAAATTAATGGAGGAATTTACTAGTTTTACCCTACATATCTCTAGTTCAAGTTACTCTCTTTATTTAGGTAAGCCATTTTGTTTTCCCATCTGCAGTCTTTTGAATTTTACCCTTTATCATCTGACAGACATGGAGTAATACTGAACTGTTGAAAAACAAGTGTGTGGCACCTGTCAAACAAGCAAACTAACCTGTTTTCAAAGTCAAAGACCTGGTTTTAAGTTTAATTCCTTGCCACTGAAGTGCATCTCAGATACTTGATTGACTGCCAGAGACAGCAAACATGATCTCTTCATTATGCTAATAATGAAGTAATAGAATTTCAATGACTTTTGACAAATTTCAGTGATTAATTAATTCTCTAGTCAGTATAATCACATTGATAATTCTTTTGAAACAAATGTCACTATAGCTTTCATGCAGTTTTTCATAGAATGTCATGGTATCTGTTTAATTACTTGTTTCATCCTGAGGTTCTTCTTTCTCAGGGGCCTTTTTTTTAAAAGTGGACAGATGCAGGATGTCTGGACCTAGGCATAAAAAAGAAAAAGGGATCAGCATTTCAGAAGCCATGGGTGATCTTTCCCTGACTGGAGAGGTGGTGTTGAATATCTTTCTGACCTACATCAATGAGATGGTGAGAGCAGTGCTAGTCCACCAGGTGCTGCCAGGTATGACCTGGGGAGTCTTCAGCTCCCTCAGTGAAATGCATTTTCCTGCTTCACCACCCTCTCCCTGTCAAAGCAATTGAGGGATGTGTCCCTGCAGATATCCTAGAAAAACTGAGCAGCTATCCTGGGAGCAGGGGTGGATATCAATCTATCCATCCTCATGTGTCTATACTATATTTAGACCAATGATGTGCCCAATGCTATTTATTAAAACAAAACAAAAACCATCAACCCCCAAAACTCAAGGCCAATAGAGATGAAGGACAGAGACAATCCTTGCTGTTTTCAAACACAGGGCAAGAGAATGGAAGTCTGCTACCCCTCCCCCTTGCACAGGCAGTGGGAGGCTGGGCTACACATTGCTCAGCTGCCCTTGAAGCCTGGCTGAACCCCATCTCCCACAAAAATGCCACAAGGACCAGTCTGTAGCTTACTCCAAACTGGGGCAGCTGCCAGTTTCTCACCCCAACCCTGTTCCATGGAATTGCAACAATCAAATACTTTATCTTGTGATGGTCTGATGTACACTATATATTTGAAGAAATGAGTTTTCTGAAGCTAGAGTCTTTCCAGACTCAGCTGCATGGTGTTGCTTTGGATGCTGTTCATTTCTGGGGACAAGGACGTGTCCTAATGTGACATTTTAAGCAAGTGAGGTCTGTAGAAGTTTTTGAAATCCAAGAAAAAGAGAAAGACATTTTCTAAAACCTTTGCATTTAGGTAAAGCCTCTGATGCAATCATGAGTTGCCATACCCATTGTCTGATTACCCAAAAAACCTTCTGCAAAGGGCAGGAATGGAACTGTAGCTGGCTGATTCAGTTCCAAACTTGGCCTCCAGAGCTTGTAAACATTTATGCATGTCTTAATGAAACTGCTGATAACTCCATGTTTCAGAGTAACTTTGCAACAAATAATTGTCCATCTGAACCATATGATTTTGCTCCTCCAGACTACACAATTAATCATAATAACAGCACATAGAAAGCTAATAGTGAGCCAGTATCAATATTACCATGACTCATGCTCTCTGCCATCAACTGAGATCTCCTTATCTTTCTTCTAGTACTTTGCATGAAGTATGGAGACTTATGTCCTGAAAAAGGTGTGAGATGCCTTTGTTCAGTGTATTGGATTTTTAAAATACAGAAGGCTACTGAATTTCTCCACCTACCTTGTTACATGCTGAAAAATAGCATGTGAAAGAGGTTTAAACAACTCCTCTCTGTAGTACAGTGAGTCAGTGAGAATATAGTATCTTGATATCACTCCATATAAAGGATGTAGCTTTCTACAATGAAAAGCATTACTGCTGGCTTTTGAATAGGTATTTCAGAAAATAATGTGCTGTATTTGTTGAGCAAGTGTCAAAAATAGACCTGAAAGAGAGTATTGTACTTCTAGGTGAAGAGTTCAGCTCCCAGCTCTGTAGGAAGTTAAGAAGCCCCAGATCCAAAGGACTATATGTACATCTAAATTAAGTTTAGATAGAATCTTAAAACTGTATTTTAATTTGTAGTGCTCACAATTCTCACAAATCTGATATCTCTATTCTGTGGCACCATCATGCCAGTGCTAAAGTTTCCAGGCACATTAAGAGCTGTACCTTTTTGCACCAGAAGTGCTGGCATCTTTCAAACCCTGTGTCTTACCATGAACCCAGAAGTTCTTAACCTGTATTTCTCAAAGGTCCAGGTTGAGGAAAGAACTCCTGGGCAACATCTCATGTGGGAAGCACAAAACACAGCATCAGCATCTTTCTGCCACTGCAGCACTGCAGAGATGGATATAGGATGGCTGTAAAGAAGATTTGTATTCAACTCCATTCTCAGCTTCAGCATATCTCACGGCCAAGGAGAGACGGTCAAGACCATAGCTTAATGGTGCATTTATCTGAGAGCTTGGGTAGTGGGAAATTCCTCCTTCTGAATATTTCTTCAAATTTATAGCATATATCAGACCATCACTAAAGTATTTGGTTGTTGCAGTTCTATGGAGTTTCCCATGATACAGAATTGGGGTGAGAACTGGCAGCTGCCCCAGTTTGGAGTAAGCTACAGACTGGTCCTTGTGGCATTTTTGTGGGAGATGGGGTTCAGCCAGGCTTCAAGGGCAGCTGAGCAATGTGAAGCCCAGCCTCCCACTGCCTGTGCAAGGGGGAGGGGTAGCAGACTCCCATTCTCTTGCCCTGTGTTTGAAAACAGCAAGGATTGTCTCTGTCCTTCATCTCTATTGGCCTTGAGTTTTGGGGGTTGATGGTTTTTGTTTTAATAAATAGGATCGGGCACATCATTGGTCTAAATATAATATAGACACGTGAGGATGGATAGATTGATATCCACCCCTGCTCCCAGGATAGATGCTGGTAGGTGCAGTGTCTTATTTGGGTAATTTCTGCTCCTCAGCTGCTCTGTCTAGAGGAGTGTGCATTCTCTTTTCTTCTGCTCTCTGAAGCCTGGCATCATCTCACTTGTCTCTGCAGTGGAAATCATGCCAATGGAGATGGAGAGAGAACTGATTCAATTACAAAAAGGGTTGTGCTAAGCTACAGTACCCAAAATATGAAAAGAAATGCACTGTTTCTGAGAATGGGAAGCTTTGAGGCCTGAGGCAGTAGAGAATCATTAGGCATGAGCTGGTATGAACCATCAAGGCAGAGACACTGCAACTGCTGCTGTTTATGGGTAAACTGGAAGTCTATGAAACCATGCTAATACAACTCATGACAGAGTACAGCTGCAGGTAATACAGCAGTATTGCTCAGAAGATTGAGTTTATACCTTCAATGAAGCTTTAAAAATGTTAATTAAGATAAAAATAATATTCTGTTGTAGTTTTTTTCTCAAAGCTTTTTTGTTTTCTTTTTTTAGTTAATTAATTAAACAAAAAAAAAAAACCAACCAAACAACCCACGTTTTGTATATTCAATAGATGACTTCATTGAAAAAAATTGAATTCTTCAGTGGTGAAATTAGATAGCTATTGGTCAATGGAGATAAATGAGACTCTTGTAAAACATGAACTCAAATATTTGTGAGACAGTCACTGAATGTGAACACTGTGAATTTCTGAAAAAAACAGATTTCTACTTTGGCCCTAAACCTCAGATTTTCGTGTTGCTTGCATACATATCATTGCCAGTATTTTAAAGCAGAAATATGTAGAACTAATCTGCTCAGGAGTGGCACAGGTTTTTTCAGTATAAATACTACTGAGATGCTATGGTACCAGCAAGATTTGAGACTATAGAACACAAAGCCCCTATGAACTTCTGTACATTTTTTCACCTCAATTTTCAGCAAGAAACTGACTTTTCTCTTTGCATTTTCGTGCAGACCCATTATAGCTGTTCTAGACAGACTGTGTGATAAGAAAACACCTAAAGAGGTTTGACTTACATGATTTATAAGAAGGAACAATCATCAACATGAAGCCTGTGATAAAAATATGAAGGTACTCAGCACTGAAAGGAATTTGTTGTGAGGAGTTATGTATGTGGCAAAAGACATTCTGCACAGAATCTTTATGACATGTGTTAATTTGTTATGATTGTAAGAAAGGAAAAGGTGAAAGGTTGACCATTTGTAGTAAGAAAACCCCAACAACTATAATAAAGAATAGAAAGTAGAAATCAGAAGTAGAAATCATAAGCAATTAACACAAAAGGCCAGTGGGGAATATGGTTATTTTTGCAAGGGATCTCTGTGGTTATTATTTCTGGAAAACAACCATTAATGATAGATATTACAAGAAATTATAAAAGGCTATAACAAAGGACCAGATAAATTTCAAAACAATGGGTTTTAATACACATTTTAGGATCAATAAACGGTATTTAGCTTTTATATTAGAAATTCAGTATCTTTTTAAAAGTTTCTCTGTTGGCAAACAGAGAGATACTGGTTTCCAAGTGGTCTGCAATGGCAGCCTAAGGGTAGATCATAATGACTGCATCCATAATACATTCCATAAAGTAATATACAGAAACATGTACAGTGCTCACTGATCAAACTGTGTAGTCATTACTAAGTTAACACTGATCTCACATGCATGAGATGTCAGCCAGAAGTCAGTAATAAGGTACCAAGCAATATAAAGACTGTGACATTCATGGATGTTTGGAGCTACATCCTTGGAAAAGCTGGCATTTATTTACAATGACATGACAACACATTAAACATGCAATTTTTTAATTTCCCAATCTCACCATTTAAGTCCAGAAGATTGCTGATAGCCAAGAGAAGATGTTATATTTAGTATCAATGGTTTTGTCTCATTCTTCTTGACCACTAGTTTTGAATTAGGAATGGGAGAACAGAGCTGATTTTAAGTTACTTTTTATTTCATTGTATTCTGTAGAGGTGAGGCTGCTGAGTCTTGGCACTGTGTATGAATAAGAGCATTGCAATGAGTATTCTAGTGTTTTCTTTTTGTGTTTTCCGTAAAGAAAAAAGATCACTGCAGTGTACTGCATATCTGCTCTGCTACTGAACTGTGTCTTATGCTCTGGGCTTGGCTGGTGGCTCTCAATTTTTTTTCTGTGGGCAGGGCACAGACCAATGTGCAGAGATCTGTTTCTGGTCATTCTGCTACCAGTGCTGCACACCTCATTGCAAGACAAGAGCAATTCCGTTGTATTTTTAGGAGTTGCCATACATGCCTTCTTTTTATTTGAAATGTAGAAAGATCACAGAAGGACAAGGCAACTAACCTTATAAAATTATTTCAAATTTCTTGCTCAAGCAGCCTACTTTCTCTTACTTTCTCTTTTTTAATACTGCAAAGGCAGAGTATTTGAACATCCTCACTTTAAATTGACAATATTCTAGAGTTGGGAGATCTAACTTGTTTTGCTTGAATTGGGACACATGGCATGTTTGGGGAAGGCATACAATAAAGCCCCAATTGGCAAATCATTGTTTGCTGGCCCTATTAACACCCTGACCCAGGCAGACATTATTATTGAGGGTTTCAGATTACCCAAATATATTTTTCCAAAGCACCTTGAAAGGGAGCTCACACCCCTACTCTCAAACATCTCTATTCATCTGCGTCTCTTTTATACAAATGGGTAGAATAACAAACCCCACTTCCCTGGGACCATACCAGGGAAATATGATATTCACAGTTTCTACTCAGCACTTGGTATTGCAATGTCTTAGTAGAGAGAGACCAGTGAGTCCTCTGATTGCAAATTAGCTACAAATGTTCAGATAATTTCCTTATTTTTGTTCTTTCTCTAGACACAAGAATGTGAGGAAACAGCTCAGTCTCATTAATGCAAATATATACTGAACATAATTATTTCTCCCACAATCTTGAACTCTTCACAACATAAGCAGTAAGCATTGCAAAGTAAGGAGACATTTTAGAGTGTGCCACAACCAAGAATTAGAGAAGCAAAACTAGAGCTGACAAATGCAGAGAACCAATTCAGACATAAGAGTTTATGATAAAAAGTGACCCTAGAGATTCAAACAGCTAGAGATTATAGTACATGTTACTTTTCCTTCAATGGCATGTTAAGTACCCCTTGTGATTAGGGGATGAGAGATTGCAAAGGGTACATGATGTACATTCTCCCAGCTCCAACCAGCTGTAAATCAACTAATTTATGAGGTCCAGAAAGCCAAGTTTGATTATTAAAAATATTGGGAAAAAAATTCCAAAACGTTTCCCCAGATCTGATGAAAACCAATCTTTCTCTTCTGCTTTTCCCTCTTAGTTCAAGATTTTTAAGATTTTTCTCAAGCTATGTGTTTTTGGAACAAGCTTTTAAATTACTCATTTGTAAATCTTCATCTCCCAACTACAATGCATTTGGAAAAAACACTCAACCAAACAACAAAAAACCCAACCCTGCTTGAAAACTGTAGGTGTGTAGATTGTCCTTCACAAATGTACTGATTTATGCTACAATGTCTCACTCAGCACAGCCATTAGTCTAATGAATCTTCATGGCTTCAGGCACACTAATGAAACAGTGGCAACCACTTAAAAGGTAATCTGCCCCTCTGCATGGTACCGGCCTTTTTCAGGAAATTCCTATTCCCGTAGCAGAGGATGATATTGCTGTTTGCTCCAAATAATGAGTTTAAAGGAAAGGATACCATAAAATGATGTTAAGGGGTCATTTGCTGAAATAATTTCTTGGGCCTCATGTCTGATGAGCTGAAATTAAAAGAAATGGGCTGTAATGGTATGGTGATGTATGCCTTCGTATAATATCTAAATAACTGAAAATAGATGTTGCTGGAATGCAAATCTCTGGCCTTGTTAGTAAGTGAATTACTCAGCTTACAAGTCATTGTTTAGGATTAATCCTTTTAAGGTCAGATTTTGTCAGCGTTTGTCAGATTTTGCTTTGCATTCTTAGTGGATGGCTTCCATATCTTTGTTTCAGCAGACACAAGGGGCACATATTTATCATGAATCACATATCTTTACTTTCACTATCCAAACTCTCAATTACAACGTTCTGATATATTTCTACTGGCTTACAAATTTTGGGAGGAGTTTAGACACAAAGTTACTGAGTGAGGAAATGAGCCTCAGTATTCAAAAAACTAAATTTACACATGTGAATTTAAATTTATATATAAAATAAAATTTACAAATTTGCTATTCCCAGAACAAATAGAATAAGAAAGGGAAAAGGACTCTTCCAATAGCTTGGAAAAAGACAGACACAAACCCCCATTCTTTGCTTACCTCTCAACATGAATAGAAACCCTAGACTCTTATATTTTAGCAGAACAACATAACCATTGTTAAAGGTGGATCATGCCTTTCCCTGATTCCCTGATTTTCTTGTAGTTGAATCACTTTTTATATAATGTTATTTGAGGTGAAGAGTAAGAATAGTTTAATCCAGGAAGAGAGAAAAAATGAACTCATTTACACGAACTATCTAACTGTAAGTGCTTTGTGCAACCCATTAAAACCAGAAAGGCATTAATGAACTGTGTTGATGCAAATGTGGATACATCAGTACATGATGATCAAAAAAGTTTTGGATGTCCAGAAGTACTGGAGTAAAAGAAAAGAAATTCAATTCAGTGGAACAGTCTGTTGCAAAATTGAAGCTGAGCAGCTGCAAACAAGAACAAGAATGATGATGTTAGTCAAATGCAGGTCAAATGTGGGCTGCCAAGGGGGCTCTGTAAGAGGAAAAGTACAATACATAGAAAAAGACATTTGGTGCTTTATTAAATGAATTTTATATGAATTATGCAAAGAAAAGATGAATAATTATACTGACCTACACATTAAAAAATAAATCAATACTGCAGCAGAAGCAGCTAAAGTCTTCAGCAATGAAGAGCTGTTAATAAGGGCAATTTTAAAGAGTTAATCATGTTTTTGCCAGGGAAACAGAAGCTGAGGTACATCTGTGATTACTGCTTCAGGGACTAGTTCAGGGATGACAACTGGAGGTGAGGATGAAGGGAATAGAAACACAATAGCAGGAAAAATATTTATAATCCAAAAGGGAATGTTGAAACAACAGTTTCATAAACTAGCTATGAATTAGCTCATGCTAGGACTTAGAACATTAGGAAAATGTTCCAGCTATCAACAAAATCAAAGTAAATAGGTAATATAATCTGGAAAAAAAAATTTTAGTTAAACCCCAGTGTACCTTAAAATACATTAATGAGAGTAAGTTGTTCTCTTTTCACAAAGAAGCTACCTAACAAATGGAAGGTGTGTCCCCCATATCTGCAGCACCTTTCACAAATTCATCTAGGACAGATTCTTGAGTGGCTGCTCATTTTAAGTTTTGCAGTGCACATTATTTTCAGCTTTACTGAAGTAGTTTTACATTTCCTAGCTCGGCTTTTTTGCACTGCACTGGCAAGCTCCACTTGTAGGACAGGACATCAGGCTCCAAAGGTATTTACTGAGACAAGAAGCTATGGAAGTTCACTGTTAAAGACCCCGTGACCTGAAAAAGTATTACTATTTGATGCTTTTCATACTCATTTGCTTTACTTTACAAATGTAGCAGTTTGGTAGATTTGCAGGTAACAACACTCAAGTTAAAGGAACTATTTGGCAATTTTATACTTCGGGAACACGTAATTACAAGTGTGATAGCGTAAGTGCTAGGTCCTTTCTAAAATAGCTTTTCTCCAGGGCAACATGTTCAGTCACAGAGGGTCATCTGAGTTCTAGCAGCATGGGACAGGTTTGATGGAACTGCTATAAACTTTTTCAGACTACAGAGCGACACACGCCTCAATTAGCTGCTGCTAACTGTTGAACACAGGGCGTTGTAAGAAAACCCAGGGGACAGATCTATCTGCTGACACAATTTTTGTCCTAATGTCTTCATAAGTGGTAGTTAAATTATCCCTTTCTTCCATGGTTCTCTGTTGTTTGTAAAGAAGCTACCATTGCTTTCTGAATAACATCCTGATTTCTTGGTTGATCAATTTATATGCTTTCCTCACAGAGCAATTTTTTTTTTCTCTGAGGGTACCATATGCATTCTTTTATTTCATTGAGTCACTTTTGCTTTTGCTGCCAACTGAGATTCATTTGTTGAAAAAAAAGCCCAAACAGATTAACTCAATTTTCTTCAGGTCATAGCTGTGCCAGTTTTTAATAAAGTCTTTTGTGTAAGTTTTGTGGGATGCAGATAGCTAAAAGGTCAAGAAGCCTTGCATTTCACTGATATTTAAGGCCCTCCTAATTTTAGGCAGCTTTTAATTTCGAAGGGCTGTATCATTCTTCCTGAGGAGAGGAAAGCACATTGGTCTTTTTAATGTAAGTTATCACATGTTCAGAACCTGGCACAGTGGTAGGACATTTTTGCACTGTAGTGGAGGAATAATTGGATACTTTGCAATCCAAATAAATGATGTTTTGTATTATAAGGAATAATCAGGGAAGAAAGGAGGATCTCTTTTGCTGTCTAGTTCTACAGGATCCACAACCTCTTCCAAGGACCCATGGTCACATGGGCACTACAACAGCAGAACACCTGGGAATGGCTGAATTTCCTTCCTCCACCTCCTCTCAAAAAGAAATGGCAGATTCACAGCCCTGCAATGAGCCAGGAGGTCTTCCAGTACATCAACTCTGGACACAATCTCTGGGGTCCACTGCATTCCAGTATCATAGCAAATGAGTTTAAGCCAGAATATCTCCAAGAGCTGGTTAGCCTTGTTGAGAGAGGCCAAAGGTAAGTTAGAGACTTTTTGTCCCTCCTCAGGGTGGGTGACAGGCAAATCACTGAACAAGCTGCACCAGATTCAGGGAGTGACACATATTCTGCTTGAGTCCAGTGTGAGCACAGCAACAGAGAAACTTAAATGCAGACCACTTCTTTTATCATGTTATCTTCATATATTTCTTCAGATGTCCTTTAGCAATAGCTCTGGCAAAGTAGATAAGATTTTCTTCCTAGCTGAAGGTGACAGAAGGAGTAATCAAGCATTTTAAGAAATGTACTTTTACTTCAGCAGTTTGGTTTGAGGGAAGGTAAGGGAGAAAAACAGAACAGAGTGACTGTTCTGCAGATTCACTTAATGTCCTTTTCAAAATGACAAATGTATATGTTCTCAGTCATGGGATCCCATCACTCCAGGCACAACGCATTTTTTTGAGAAAAGCTCTGGATTCACTTGATGTTAATTGCAGCTACTTACCAACCTTCTAAAATCAGAGACCATTTCACTCTGGAGCTGTTTCTATTTCAAAAGAAAACCTCTCATATGCAGAGCTATTACTAGAGACAGCATTATGGTCATTTAATGAAGCTGTTATAAAGTAGTGTAAATGATATAGGAGGTGAGGAGCACAGGGTCAGCTGTTTGTGTTCTGATCACTTACTGTGGCAGGTAACTCTAATGATTTTGGATCTGAAGGACTAGCTTGGATATCAGCCATACATGTACTGACGGAAGTCTAGGAAAACGACTTATTATCCCAATTATCCCAATGATAACATTCTCAGCAGGCCAGTTACTTTCTAGAATTTTCAGGTTTGTTGACACCTGTCAAAAAATAATCTGTGCATTTAACACTGAATAACAATCCTATGTGAGTCTTTTCATCATCAGAGGAGAGTAGAATGCACACTATTTATTTATTCTGCTAATTGCACAGCAGCAGAACTATATGAATGTGTATCACTTTGGTCACAGCTGAAGTTCTGTCACCTCAGTGAAATGTGTCATGTCATCATACAATGCAACTGTGATGCTCTGCTACGTAGCTATGATGAAAAATATCAAAGGCTTATATGAGCAAAGTGTTTGGAGAATTTCGATAGATGGAATATAGTTACCCAGTTTTTTGCTTGCCAGAACATCAAAACCATGAAGTCTGCCATTGCTCATTGATTTGGATAAATTCTAATTTCCCATGATCAAAAGTGTTTCAACTTGTGCTTTCACAGCTTTGTTCCGAGCTCTGGCCTAAGGCTAAGGAGAAACTCTCCATCTCCCCACGCCTTTCCCTCTCTGACAGGACCCCTGGGTGCCCCAGCAGGCCAGCAGACACAAGGTCTTTGGAATGGCATAGAGGCCAAAGGCTCACAGAGCACGTTGTCCATCCACCCTTCCTGGGTGAGTACTGCCTTCTATATTCAAAGCATGGAATAGCTCACCAGATTCCACCAGGCATTTGGCTCCACAGCAGCACATCTTTTTCACTAACCAGTGACAAGCTTTTCCTGCTGGCACATGTCCTGGTTGGGACAAGGTGGACAGATCAGTCTGAGGGCAGCAGGGTTGTCCAGCTGTGGGCTTGAAATGCAGGAGGGACACAGTCTCACTGGGAGAATCTTTGTTCCTCACAGAGAGGAATGGGTTTCACGGATTAGTCATATCTTAAAAAATACCAGGCAATGCTGTGTCTTTGCCAAAGTAAAGCCCACGTTATCATTTGAGAGCTTTCTGAGAAGGATTTGGCTGTAGAAATGTCTGGTAAACACTACAGTTAATTAGATGCCTGCATCTGCACATTCACTCAAATATGCAGTCAGATATTGATTTCAGCCACAAGACTCTTGTAAACAAAGTTATTGAAGATTGTGAAGTGTTTGGGTGAAGATCTTTATATATTAAGATTATCCAGCTGAAACCTCCAGAATTCTAAACTAGAAAGAAAATCAAAATAAGAAGCAAATTCCATCCACACACCCATGAGAAGGCAAAACAAACATTAAAAATATTAAGGTTTTTTTCATGTGCTATTACTGCATATACACAATACAACTTCCTTCATATTAGATATGAACTGCCTCGTCACGATCATTTCATGAATTGATGATGATTTCATAGCACTAAAACTTGTTCCTGAAACACTTTTGAAACTGTATTTTTACTATTTATTTTGTAACTGTGTGGGCAAAGATCAAAATAGTCTTTTTTCTGGAGTTTTTGTCATGTTATTAAATGATAAGAAAAAAAAATTGCTAAACTCAACATTATGGCTTGTTATGCATCCAGTTATGAATGTATCTAATGAAAAATTGAGGGTTGTACAAGCTTAGTATGCATAGCTATAGAGATCCTGTTGTGCTCATATATATTGGCCACAGTCACAGCTGTGGACATCTTTTCAACATCTGACTTCTTTTAGGGTGCTGAAAGAGGTTAGAGTCATATGCAAGGTCAGACATTTTTTAATGAAAGGCAGAGAATGCTACCTTTGTAATATGTTCAAGATCTCCATATTGTAATGTGTTTTCTTCTTCCTTAATTGAAAAGGATGCTCAGCACCTTCTTTCCAACTCACAGAAAGTTTAAACTTTCATTTGAGTTAAATTGTTTATTTCATTTCAGTTTATTTTCACTTCTTTTCCTAGCATCTATCTTTGAAAATGATGCAGAACTGACTATTACTCAATATTTTCCTCATAGATGTATACTTATGTTTTGTATCCCAGACTTGAGAACTTTAGGAAGAAGGTCCAATCTTTTGCATCAGTGGTTGTCAAAGAATAATGTTGTAAGAACATATTAAGGAAGAAAATTAGCAGATTATCCAGCTCTAACTCTTCCAGATCTTGTGATGCATTAATGAAATCATGGAACAGCAAATGATTGCTGCATTGTTTGAAGAAACATGTTCCCTCCTCTATCCCATCAACTGTACAATATTTGTATTTGTAAAATGGAAACCGAGTCTGAAGCTGGTTAAGATGCTGTTTTTCTGCAGTCTGCAGATGCTTATTTGAAATGTTTGGTGTTATTACCCTGAAGCATCCATAAAGGGTTCATGAGGCACACAGCTCACTCTGTCCAGGATCACAGCTTGAGACATCAGCTGCAGCTGATCAAAAGGATGCCCCAGTGAGCCAAAACTGAGGACTTGGAGACATGAATAGACATGGAAATTGTGAGAAAGTGGCAGGGAAGAGGATGTCTGGATTGTGGGGAAGGAAAGGAAGGAAGGAAAGGAAGGAAAGGAAGGAAAGGAAGGAAGGAAAGGAAGGAAGGAAAAGAAGGAAGGAAAGGAAGGAAGGAAAGGAAGGAAGGAAAGGAAGGAAAGGAAGGAAGGAAGGAAGGAAGGAAGGAAGGAAGGAAGGAAGGAAGGAAGGAAGGAAGGAAGGAAGGAAGGAAGGAAGGAAGGAAGGAAGGAAGGAAGGAAGGAAGGAAGGAAGGAAGGAAGGAAGGAAGGAAGGAAGGAAGGAAGGAAGGAAGGAAGGAAGGAAGGAAGGAAGGAAGGAAGGAAGGAAGGAAGGAAGGAAGGAAGGAAGGAAGGAAGGAAGGAAGGAAGGAAGGAAGGAAGGAAGGAAGGAAGGAAGGAAGGAAGGAAGGAAGGAAGGAAGGAAGGAAGGAAGGAAGGAAGGAAGGAAGGAAGGAAGGAAGGAAGGAAGGAAGGAAGGAAGGAAGGAAGGAAGGAAGGAAGGAAGGACTTCACAAGTAAATTTTGATTTTTTTTTTCAGTCTGTTTTTTAGAGCAACGTCCTGTCAGAAAATCTTTTACCCTTTCAGATTACATGGCCACTCCATGCATTATAAATGTGTCTTTTCTTGTTCTTTCTCCTACCTGAAGTCTTTTTGATTGCAGACTGAAAAATCAAATATCTGCAACCCAATAGAGAATTTTTATACTTCTGAAAATAAGAGTTAGTACTACTGATGATGCTTAGCTCACAAAAGATATTAAAAGAATATTTCAGTGTTATCCTACTAGATACAGTCAGTTATATCAAGGTGTTAAAAGTGGGTGACTGGCCTGCCCTTTTAGCTTTCTAATTTGGCTGCATAACCATGACAGAGGACAAGGCTGCTCCTGCTCTTATTGCTACTGACCCTCTGCCTGCTCTTAAAGTTTTCCTTATTGCTTCAGTAATATAGGACCAAAACAAATTATTTTACAATCCCTCATCTTGCAGCTAATACATTTTTTTCCTTTCCTCAAAGGAAAAAAGGAAGAATGTAAAACTGATTTTAATTTCTGGCTATAACTGTCGGTAGCTTCATTTGCTGTTGTTTTTATGTTACATATTTGTTCAATAGCACCAGACAGATACATCATAAACAAATTTGTAGCATCTTACCTCACTGTAAGCATGGAAATTGTAGACTGTGTTCTTTCTGCTTCATCAGAATATTTCCCTGAGCTTTAGTTGATACACTATAAAACCTATAATGGTAAAAAATTATAGGTAAGTGTAAAAACTGCCTTTTGCTGGAAAAGCTTGAAGCCACTACTTGAGAATGAAAAAAGAAAAAAAAAAAAAAAAAAAAAAGTAACTTTAACCTGGTACCAGGCTAGTATTCTAAATTTAGATATGTGATTATATACCTGTATGCTGTGCTATTTATTTATTTATTTACAATGTTTTCAGTGGGTCTAGGAATCCTTAAATTTTGTTACTATGAAAGATATTGTCTAATACTGTCATGGATCAAAAGTGACTTTTCAATGGACTGTAGGAAATCTTTCTCATCTTGCAGCCATTTCTGTCCCGTGAGGGTTTTAGTTCATTTATCTGGCATAATGGTTTCTCAGAAAGTACTTGCCTAGGACTTATAAATACAACTTCAGACATTTAAAGGAGAATCTGCCAAGATTTCTGGTGAGTTTACTGTCAGCTTTACCCTACAAAATCTGAAATACCTGCTGAGGTTCAATGCATTAATTTCTGGGAGTCAGTCCTCTGTCTATTAAAGAAAAATTTAATGTTGAGAGCTAGTGGCTTGTCCATGAGTACTAATGAAAATATTTATTGTTTTGATTCTGAAAGAAGGGAGATATCTATTCAGATCTTTATGATCAACAAAGACATAGCAGAATAAAAGCCCACAGGTAAGGCTGAAAATCTAATGGGCTATTAGGCAGGGACTAATAGCATTTCAGAAGCAAGAGACAGAGGATGAGTGCCATTTTACATAAGAATGACACTGACACCAGGGTGATTTTGAAACTCCCAGGCTTTTTGTTTGTCTTTGTGGGCTGTAACACATATTTCATGGTTAAAATAAACTAATGGATAAATAAAAAAGCACTAGCTGAGACAATTTCTCATATTGCAAGTCCACAACACACACTCTTCAGACTGAGATAAATAATTAGTACTCATCAAAGAACACCTTCCTGTGCTTGCTGCATAGGTTTATCATTACCCTTCCTAGCTGATAGCAAGCAGCACTGGTTATCATTTGCTGGCTTAAAGCTCATCTTTCCCAATACAAGTTAAATGTGTTTCTGTTTCGGCCCCTGTCCTAAATCAGCCACTAATAAAAGGAGGACACAGGTGTGTTGAATTATAACCCTGCTATCTATTCTTTAACCCTGTTTTTTGAACACTGACCATCAAAGCTATTGTTCAGGACAGCACAGTGCCCTTGTAACCTGCCTAAAGAGGAAGTGATACCCACATAACAGAAACAAAAGTAGATACAATACAGAGGTATTTATGTATTTATAGTGGGAAATTTTCAGCATGAAATGGAGAGTGGAAACCTTACAAGATGCTTTAAGGGCTGCTGATCACAGGCTGTGTGCCAGCTAATGCAAATGTCCCTTCCTAGCCATGAAAAGAGAGTGTAGAATGAAGCTAAATAGTGTTCATGGTTTTATTTTTTCATGTTTTTTTATTTACCACACTAACTTTGCATAAAAACTTAAGTATTGCAGAGTATTTTCCAGCTTGAATAATTTATACCTGTTTTCTTTTTTTTTTTTTTTAATTTTCCTTTTTCAGTGAGTGTAGTCCTAATAGCACATGGACATTGTCAAGGGACATTTTATCCTAATGTCTCCTTTTGTTTTATTCAGTAGGAAATTATTGTCATGATATTATCAATTACAGTAACTCAGAGAAAAATAATATCAACAAATACTAGTCTGTGGTATTTAAAGAATGTCAAGGCAGAAATATTAATATGAGAACTTTAGCTGGCTTATCCAGTGATTTAAATATTCTCAGTATTCTGTCCCTTTCCTGCTGAGAAAAAAAGAAGCTTGTGCAGTAGTCAGTTCTATTGCTTATTTCTTTCCCCAGTCATCCTGTGCTTGCCCTGATACTCCTAGTTCAGAGAGGGTCTATTTTTCATTAATCACATGAACAGACAGAACATTTTCTTCACATGATATCTTCTCACACAGGCAAATTAATTTTCTAGCAGCATTCTTTTGTTCTTTGTGCCTCTGTGCTCCCATTTTCCAGCTCTAGGTATTTCTGTCTCCTTCTCCCAAAGCAACCCAACCTATTTAGCACATATCCAGTTATTCTGTTGCTCTGGCCATATAATATAGGTTTGGTTTTTTTTGTCCTTCCTTATCTACAGAGGGTGAAGGGGAAGGATGAGGGAAAGAGAAATGGTAGAGAGGAAAGAAATGCAATCTGCCCTTGCCTGTGGGTTACCATGAAGATGTGGCCTAGAAACTTCTGCATACTGAGAACTGCTGCCCAAGCACACCCAGCATGAACCCCCTGCCCATCCTCCAGCAGCCCCTTCATTTGCTCCCCCTTTAGGTCCTGCTCTGGCTGGATGCACAGCAGAGAGCCCATAACTGTGTTTCATGTGTAGAAACTGCCCCTCAAGTATTTGCAAGATAATAAAAAAGTAGAGGCATAACAGGGGAATGGAGGCAGGGAGGATTTCAGGGAATATGAAGGCAGGCACAGGAGGCACAATGGAGCGGAGGGAGCAGGCTGAGGTGGATCAGAGGATGCTACTGGCAGAAATGAGACCCATATGTTAGAGATGCCACCCACAAACATATCTTCTAGTGCTGCCAAATTGTGGATTGCCCTTACTGGAAGCTGGGATTGTGCTACAGACACCAAAATACCTTAGTGCTTTTGGAATGTCAAGTCTTCCTGTCAGAGGATGTACCTGTCCTTCATGTTTTTTTTCAGACCTTCTGTTCATAGACTTTGTCCTCAGCTGGTGACTTTTTTGTCCTATATGAGCCTTCTATTTTCTTTACTCTGGAAAAAGTCAGCAGGTCTGGGGAATAGACTCTTTGACCCTCTGGCTTTTCCCTGTTCACCCTTTGCCTCTGCAGTTCTGCCCCAGAGACATATTAGTCCCTTCTTCAGCACCACTGGGGAACAATGTACCTCCTGACACACATCATCTGTTTTTGCAGACTGTGGACAATGTCTAGTACTGAAATATTTCCAGATTGTTTAAATTAAGAATGGAATTAATCCCAAGTTTTCTACTTCACTGTGAATATAAAAATGCTGATGTCTAAATTACCCTTATGTATCTTACAGGTAAATATTTAATGGTTTGATTCTTCCAGTTCTGAAGAACAATTTGAAGTTCCACCGAGCTGTGTGGGAATTGTGTAGGGTCCCTGTGAAGGGAAGAGGATACAACATAATATTAGCCTACAAAAGTTTCTTAGGTCTGTTTGAAGCTCTGGGAAATAGATCACATTGATGATAATGAACAAAAACAAAAAAACCCTGTGAGAAAAACGAAATTATAAGACTTTATATTTTGCCTTGGGTACAACCTATCAAAAAAGGATTTTTTCTTTTAGTTCAGGGGGAAGAAAGTAATCAAAAAGATGAGATCATGATGGGAAAGCACAAAAGCATGCCCTGCATCAAAAATCTCTAGGATCACATGAGCAAGAAATTTCACCAACAGATATAAAATTAGATGTGGCAGATCTGTAGTGCTATTGGTTGTGAATGTACATGCTAATTCTGCTTGGCTGCCAATATTTTACATACAAGCAGACAGGTATCTCTCCCTTGTGTTTTACGATCACCTGATGTGATTGTATGACACCTTCCAATAGAAGTCCTTCGAGTGTTTCCAGAAGTTACTATTATTACTATTATTTTCTTTTGTGTATTTTCTTTTGTGGAAGAAAAGAATGTGAGTTATTTAATGTCACAGAGCAAGAAATTAGGAATAAAAAGTAACTCCAGCCCCTTTCAGATGCAACTTCACCTGCATCTGTATGCAGTGGCAGTGCCCCTGAAAGACACCTGTCCTGCTCTGAATTGTAGTAGCTAAAAAGAAAACCGTACAATAACAAAAAAAAAAAAAAAAAAAAAAAGTTTACTTTTACAACAGTTGCCTTTTTTTTTGTTTGTTTGTTTGTTTGTTTGGTTTTTTTGTTATTTTCCTCACTCAGAATTCGTTGTCTTTTTGCCACACTTGGTATCTGGGTTAATGGTCCACTTGCCCCAAAAAAATTCTTAATTCCAGGTTTAGACAGAACAAAACTCAGTGAAAAGGGTTACTATCTTACTAATGAAGACTCACCCTCAAAAGAGAGGTAAAGCAGCTGGTTCAGTGCTGCTTCTAAATGAGCAGATTGTGTTCACTCTGTTTTCATCAGTCTGACCTGTGGCACCCCAATTGTTAAGAAGAAGAATTAAAAGGAGAAAATTTTGTAGACATAAGAAACAAAGTAGATAATCTGGTCTAGATGTGAGCTGCTATGCATCAATATAAGTGCACTCTACTGGCATAATATTAATTCTCAACTGACACACATAATAAATAATTGTAACTATATTAAAGGTACTTTTACCCAACTCCTCTTCTTCTGCTGTGGAAAATTCATCCAGTCTGTTTCTCCAGTTGTTTACACCTTGCATATTCATTGGGAACTGGTAACAGTGAGAGCTCTACCCATGACAAGTTCCCACCTCCAGCTAAGGGTATTGGCCTCTCTGTGGTATATTCATTTCTGTGAAGGAAGAAACTTGTCAGCCTGTGGCCTGCTAAGGGCTTACAGTGAACTCTTGGAAGATCTCATGAAACAAAACTACTCGTCAGAGTAGTCACAGACTTGGACCCAATCTTTTCCACTTAGGAGACTAATTCACAGCCTTGTAGACATTGTGGATAGAAATATAGTTTGCATTAGAATGATTTCACTAAAGATTTTATGTTTCATTTAGAAGCACCTGCTATTATTTATATTATCAGTTGTCTTTCCCATATGTAGAACAAAACATAGACTTCCAGATGGAAGGGCATTTTACTGCTTGTGACAGATGACAACAGAGGAGCAAGCGTGGCCTCCCTGAAGCAGATGGCACTATGCTGTTTGTGAGCCATCAGCACTGCCCATCCCCAGTGGCAGGCAGTGTGACACATTCCTTTTGAAGGTACAAAACATCACTATCTCTCCCCTGACCCCCATAAGATTTAAGTAGCTGCAGATATGTTTTCTCAGCCTTCATCAGCAGCCACTGCCAGGGCCCTGAGCATATACCCTCTCCTCTGCAGGGTTTGGCTGCCCAGGCTCAGGTCCAGCTTTAATAATAAAGCTGTCAGGCCTTGAGAAGCTCAGCTGTTGCCTTTGCTGGGGAGCTGCTTTTAAAAGTAGGCTCTTGTGTTTGGTGATTGCCCGAGCTATGTCACAGGTATGCCTGTGCCCTCTTCTCTGCCTCCCTGTCCTTCACCTACTCACCTGACTTCCCAGCTTGAGCTGTCCCCTGCCTCATCCCAGCAGACTGGCCCAGAACAGAGCCAGATCCACGCTCCTCACTCGGCTTCTGCAGATGAGCTGTGCCTTGGTTGGATGTGCTGCCCTGATGTTGCTGCTGCTCCCTTGCCAGCCTATCAGAGCCACTGAGAGAAAAAATTTTCTGACATGGATATTGGGCCATTACAAGCTCAGGATGTATGTTCCTAGCCTTACCAAGAGGTCCTAGAGTTTGGCACTCGTGTACAATGTGGTTTAAATCCACTCCATGTTTTCCAGAAACTACTGTCCTTCTCCCTTCCTGGACACATCAAAGTTGCTATGGGGATACTTTAATTTTAAAGCAGAAGGAAATTTTTTAGGAAAGCCACAGGTGTATTTGCTTTATTTCTCTGCTGCATGTGTGCTCAGGATGAGAGTAAGGAATTTTGGGTTTTCAAATGGATGAAATGGACTCTTCACATATTTGAGTTTTTACTAGTAAAAAATTTAGCTTGAGAACTCTAAGACTGAGCTTGATCTATGTCATTTTAGTCCCTGCTGAGACAGTTGAAGAGCATACCCCTGTAACTAAATACAAGGGCAAATTCCTTGCTCCCTGTTCTAGGAGGAAACCACAGTAAGTCATACTTTGTCAAAGTAGAAATAAGACTCTATACTGTCAGATGCATTATTTCTGTAAAAGAAAAAACTTCAAAAAATACTGGTTAACAAACACTTAAAGTAACTGATAAATGAAAGTATAACAGAGAATAGCTTGAGACCAGAGCTGACTTTTATGTTTTGCTGTGATGTGGTTGAGTCATGCACTTAGAACCAGCAGGGACTGAAAAACAGTTCCAGGTTCATAGTACATCCATATTTTTCCAGAAAGATTTAAAATTTTCCATTGAAAAAAGAAGAAATAACGTCAGGCTTAACAAGACCATTATAATGATGTGAAAGAACCTTAAAAATTTGTTTTATTTGTGCCCTTTATTAAAAACAAGATTGAATAATAGGTGCAGAACTACTAAATGAAAAAGAAGAGAAAATTTATTCATTGGCAGAATGCTTTCCTCCCAAAACACTAGATTCTTCTAGTAACTAGAATGACTGCAAGGAGTTCTTCTAGAATGTGCAGATTTAGCCATTTTACTGAATGGTCAAGCCCTGGTCTCCATCACTCACTTCTGAGCTGTCAGCATCTTTTCTCAGGAGGAAAAGTGGTAATGTGCTTCTCTGATAGCTGGATGAATGGTGACGGGTTTTCAGGAGAAAATGGGATATGAACTAGCCATTTGGTCTGTTGCTAAACTTGTGAGAAACAAGTTCCAGGGTGTGACAGTGTGAGTACAGCTGCTACCTCAGCTCTGACATGGCAGTTCCTTGTACTAACAATTCACCATTTTCTATGTTGCTGTAGTTATGCATTTTTCACTTTTTTTTTTCTTCTTTTTTTTTTTTTTTTACATGACACAAAAAAAGCTATGACGTGTCAGGATGATCACTAAAGACACATCTATGAAACTGCTAGACCTTCATTTAAGTGGTTTGAAACCACCCATCCAGCTCAGTTTCAAACAAAACAGGCACACTGTTTCTTGGTTGATACCAACATTTCTGCTAGCGAATTTATTTAGAAGAAACCTGATGTGCCTTCCTGTGGAAGGAAGAATGTGGAGCATCTCTTGTGACAGCAGAAGTGAGCGCTGGTTGTGTAACTGCCTAATGGTGGATGGAGGAAAGGGAATGGTGTTTCTTGGATTTGTCAAAAGTAATGCAGTTCTACAGAGAAGCTTTGTCCAGTTCTTTTTCACTTGAAAGCATTCCTTCTTCAGCTTGCACTAAAGAATATAAAGAAAGAAAACAGCGTTTCTTAGACATTATTAATGACACCCCCTCAGTTTGCCTTGTTTGCTGTTTGACTTTCTGCCTTCTGACACAACTTATCCTTGAAATGTAGGATTTTTATTCAGTGAGACTATTATGATGACGTAAATGCCTGAAGGACTAAATAAGATAAAGACATCTAAATTCTCTGATAGCCTGGTTTTGTCGTGCTCTGAGACTTAGACAGAGGCAGTGAGCCATTAGGTTACCTGGGTAGCAGGTGAGAGACACTGCAGAAGTGGAGCTAAGTAATCCTATTTCGTGGTCACGATGTTCTTGCAAAATTTCCTAGCACTAAACCTGGTTCCTGATGCATCCAGTCAGAGTCTCTGTAGGTTTCATTTGGGTAGGTTTCTGTAGGTTTCATTTCATTTGAGACTAAGTTCTGCTTAACTACCTAGCCTGCTTTGCGATCATATTACCAGAATCTTAATAAAGGCTCTTGCAGCATATAAGTTAATTCTATTTTCTCCTGGTTCACAGTCACTGAAGGTCAGGCTGTCCTGAGAGAAGGAATGCTTGCAGAGAAAATAACTGATATGGAGAAAACATGATGACCTTAACAAAGCAGAGATCACAATCATACAAATAATGGAGATGAAATTGAAGAGGTAAGCTGCTAATAATCAACAGTTTGAGGCTACAACTCAAATTAAAAAATAAAGGAAAGAAAGAAGGCAACCTCTTTTGATGTATTTAGGTAGTTCTTTAGTACATTTTAGTGTCTATAGGTAAAAGCGTTCTGCACAAAGTATGACTTAAAAAAAAGGCTTTTGGTACATTAACTTCATATAATAATTACATTTTGATGTTAATCATGACTGGAAAAAATATTAAATAAAAAATTCTGGAAAAAATATTAGGTAAAATATTAAGTAATATTAAGTAATGCATATTTTTATGCATTACATATATATATAAGCATACAAGACAGAATGCTTTTCTTTTGGAACTATTAGGCTTTTAGAGGAACTGGTGATTCACAACCTGAATGAAACCACTTTTTTTTGTTTTTTCTCTCTAAGCAACCCGCTTGAAAGAACTTTAATCTCCCAAATGGACACATGGGAGTGCTCTTAAAGCTTTTAAATTTACAGTTTAAGGTATTGCAAGAAAAAAAGAGGATGGGATATTTCAGAACACTGTTCTTTCGTGAAAGGATCTAGGAGTTTATGGTCTGTGTCAAGAAGTGTCTGTTTCTAAGATAAGTAAAGGAGACTTAACAAAGGAGAAAGGTACAGGTTTCTGCTGTTTCTGCTGTCTTTTCCCTGTCATGATCTAGATATGCCAAAATGTCATTGTTATTTCCTATGAGTTACAGCTGTTCCCATCCAGAAAGTTACTGAAAGATTGGAGAACTTGTAGAGTTACAACATTATAATGAAATTTAGAGGAGGCCTTTACAAAACTGGGAACTACCAATGAGTCAGCCTCACTGCTGTGCCTGTCAGATTATGGAAAGATCCTCCTGGAAGTTATGTCAAAACATATGAGAGACAGAGAGGTGATTAGAGACAGCTAACATGGCCTCACAAAGGGCAAATCATGCCTTGCTAATCTGGTGTCCTTCTATGGTGGAGTGGCTGCCTTGATGGATAAGGGAAGGGCAACTGTTGTCATCTACCTTGACTTCTGTAAGGCCCACATGGTTGATAAATTGAAAGGATAAGGATTTGATGGATAGGATATTCTATGGTTTAGGAATTGGCTGGCTGGCAACATCCAAGGAGTTGCTGTCAACGGCTCAGTGTCCAAAGGGAGATCAGTAGCAAGTGGTGTTGACCTTATCTGAAACTCCTGCTGCCCAAATATTGTACTCAAAAGTCCTGATGCCTGGATCATGGCCTGATCTGACAGGTACCAGAACTGTGTAATCTGGAAATGATGGGATTTCTACGGTGGCTGAGATACCAGAATCATCAAACAAAAGTTGTGACCAAAATGAAAATAATTTCTCAATCTTATAAATAGTGATCTTAAGTGAGATACTTGGCAGTCTCCAGGATTGCAGTGGGCTGTGACCTAATATCACCCACTGAGCTCAGATGTAGCTCCATGTAGATTTTGTGAGATCCACAGATTATCTGCTGACAGATGACAACAAAGAGGAGTTAAAAGACTGTCTGCTGGTTGATGCCAATGAAGGAAATTAACTTGGCAAGGCCATAGGTTGACATTATTTTTACTTCTCTTTTCCTGTACTTTGTATTAAAAATTTTTAACACAAGTATAATATTTTTCAGCAAAGTGAGATTAGTGCTCAGATACCTCTGATACATCAGTTATTTTTAAATAACTGAAACACTTCAGGTTATCTGGCATTCATGTGGTGTGCAGGGTTCAAATGGAGCAGTTGAACTTCTTCAAACTACAGCAGGTTTTTGACTATAAATCAATGACACTTGTCTGCCCATTCTCACTTCCATTAATATTTCATGAAGTTATGAAATTACTTCTATATGGTTATGCATTGCACTTATGCAAGGTGTAAAACTGATAAATCTCTCAGTGACTCACAGCTAGAATAATTCAAGGGAGGGAATTACTGAAATACTAGTAGATTCTTAGCCATAAACTGAACAGCTGTCACAAAACTCAAAATTTCAGAGAATATTCATTGTGCAGATTTCCTACCTAGGTAGGTAGGATTTATACAAAGGTAAACTGTAAAACATTGCTGAGTTTCGATGTCTTTCAGAGCCCCTTACTTGAGGTGTTAAACACTGAAGTCTTCTGCCAAAAGGAGCTTTGTGTAAACCTTGAGACTGTAGTTAAAAGAACCAAGATGTGAATTATCACCCTGAACAACAGCTAATAGAACACACATCACACATAAAATTTTAAATTGTTCATAATAGCAAAACATTGCCCTTTGGAGAGTATGAGTTGGAGGGAATGAGCAAAAAAAATGTGTTGTGTTTTTTTTTTTAAATAGTCTTTATCACCTCTAAATTATTTTTCTTCAGACACTTACTCATTTCCCTTGCAGGCCTATTTTCATGAGCAATATTGCAATGATCTACATTGCCATAATAAGTTTTTCAGTTCATATTTGAAGAAATTACAGATTAGATAATCACTACAGAAATGAAGATTTTAGCTAGTAGAAAGGTAGAGAAGTGTATATAAAAACACAACATATTTTAAAATTTTATTTTAAATCCGTAAAGCGGTCTTCCTTTATTACTTGAAAATGCTAAAAGTAGTCATGAATAACACTCACAGATACTCTAGATTGTAGATTAAGGCAGTGTGTTAGGGAAATGTCCACTTGTATGCAGCTTTTTGTTTCATTTGTATGCAGATCTAATTGTATTTAAAATTGATCTTTCAATGTAATTTTGCATAAAACAGTTGAGCTCCTCTTGACTTCAAATTGTACAGGAATTAGTTAATCAAATTAATAATCTTCCCAGACCATTTGTCTGGTCTAATCAAACAGCCTTCTGTTTGATCTTTTATTACTTTTTAATAGACCTTTTCTCAGTTCTTCTCTCTAGAAGTCATTTCCCAATTAAAGACAATATTTGAATTTGAGTTAAATATTCAGATGACACAGTTGCAGGTGTTAACATGGGATTTTCATAATTATATTGTAGAGCTAAACCATACTATTTTCAAGATTTCTGAGGTGGCGTGCGTGATTCAGGTTATGTAATTTTGCAATAAAATGAACTCTCAAACATAAAAAAAAATCCTCTCCTTTTTAGAAAATAGATGTAAAGTGTATAAACAAAGAATTTGTAGATTATTTTCAGTACTGATGCTTATTCAGAAACAAGGTGTTAAAGACGACAGTGGAAGGTCTTAAGGCCACTTAAAAGATCACTGACAAAGATATCAGGAAAAGGAGATTTTTAATACGGATTTATGAAAGAGCAATGTAACAAAATCCAATGTCAGGGTTCACTCTCTTACTGTGTGGAAGGGCCATGTAGGGGTTATACAAAGGATGGGATTGATTTATACAGAGATCAAGAGAAATTATTGTTACAGGGATAGGGTAGGCAGACTTCACGCTATACCAGGGGAGGTTTATGCTGGATTTTAGGAAATATTTTTTCACTGAAAGGGTTGTCAAACATTGGAATAGTCTGATCAGGACAGTGGTGGAGTCACCATCACTGGAGGCATATAAACAGCATGTGGACCTGGTCCCTAGGGACATGGCTCTGAGGTCATGGCTCAGTATGAGCTTAGAGTGTTAGTCAAAGGTTGGCCTGGATGATCTTGAAGGTCTCTTCCAACCAAAGACATTCTGTAATTCTATGATTCTGTGACTTGAGGATGGGCTGGAGTAATTTGGATGGCAATTAGGGAAAATAATGAGGAAGGCCCTCATGTTGAGTCATGAGGTTCAGAGTGGACCCACTTGTGTTCTAAATTCCTTCTCAGAGAGGATTCTAGTTGCAGCTGAATCCAATCATAGTCCCAAACTTGGTCAAAGGTTTACAACTAAGGGACTTAAGTGTAGGGATTTTAATGTAGTGCTTAATACATAATTACTGGTCTGGTGTGATTTAGAATAGCAGTACATCACGATTGTTTCACACTATTATAACAAATCACAAATAAAAGTATCAGAATTTCTAATAGCTTAATCAATAATCAAAAATCAGTTATAATCGGTTATAATACAGAGGTTTGAATAAAAATCTGACAGAGTTTCTAAATTGTATCATTCATGAACTCACTCACATACAGAGATATTAACCTGTTAAGATGGTAAATTTTGTTACTTAATATCATCAAAGAAGTTTCATTCTTCTCCTGCTGATTATCCAACAAATTATACCAGTGCTACATAATTTGATTTCCCCCTCTACTTAAGAGAAGTGGTTGGCAAGTTACTCTTTCAACTGGATGAACCAGATTCCTCCATGAGACAAGTGATGTGGCCACAGCTCAGTGTAATCCCAGAGAGCTCCCAAGAGTCTCCTTCTTGAGATCACTGTTTGTAGGGTCCAAGATGATTGTCTTCAGTCATTACTTTTCCATGACAGCCATGATTCGGGTTAAGCAATTTTTGACAACTTTCAGAGTGGCCCTGTGCTACAAGCAGAAAGGGGTCTCAGGTATGTTCTGCTAACAAAGTTTGAGGTATGGTTAGGGAGTGCCTCACGGTCCAAAATCGCTGTGTTTGCACTCAGACAAAAAGGTGCCCAATTATGTAAGCTTGCTGCTTTAATCAGGAAGATCAGAAAGTGCCAGATGATATCAGCCTGATGCGCTTTTTATTGAAACAAGAAAAATGTTAGGTCCACTGCACTTGTAACTAAAGCAAGAAAAATGTTGGTTGATGTTGATGCTGCAACATGACTCTGCAAACAGGGGAGTCTGCAACACCACACAGGGCTGCTCTGTAATATGAGCACAACTGACTGTTTTCAGGCCTTTCCTGGAATTCATTACTATTGTAGTAGTAAATTTATTTGTCCTAAACTGCAAAGAACAGGACAGACCTTCTAACACTTTCAAAGATAGGAGAAGGGCCAAGCAGTTACTTTGTCCAGAATTTTCATAGGTTGTCTTGAAAAGTTACCCACATAGCCATCCCTGATGTTGCAGACCAGTTCCTTAGCCATAACCTGATAAATAGCCCTCTGTCAACTTCCTATAGAGAGACACCTTTTTTAATTAACCTTTCAAAACAATTTTGAGTGTAAACAGTAGATCCACTGTTGCCCGTCTGTGAAGAAGGAAACTTTAAAGGAATTTCACAGTACGAGATTATAAGTAGTTAATTTCCTAACACTTAGCCAATTTTTTGCTATTGCTCTCTTGGGTTTTCATTGGATTTGAAGCCTTGAAAAACATTATAAAAACCAGATTGGCTAGAGGAAAAAAAAATCCTCAGATGGAGGTGTAAACCTGGTGAGAACTTAATTGAAATCAGTAGAGAATTAAATGAAGAAAAGGTTATGATAAAAAACAAATCATTTTGACCAAAACCAAAGAAGAAATTCAGTCTTTCATAATGGCATTCATTCTTATGAATTCTTACTTATGCTACCTGTGAACTATATAGAGCAAAAGAGAGAATTTGAACTGCTTGCCCAGTGCTTTTTATGTATTTGTGGAGAGGCTTGGGAATGAAGCAACTTTCTATGTTTCAATTTACTTTTAAATAGGTAGATTAGGAGAGAATATCTAGAAAGAGATTCGGAGCTAGAAATATCCAGCCTGAAAAGAACCAACGACCCTGGCAAACCTGATAAAGTAAAACTGTTTGAATCATTTGTAGGGTAAGGCAATGCAGCCTGCAATTTGTCCTGTGTATTTCTATTAACTCTAGAATCCCCGTTCTTGCCTGTTAGGATCACCTATATATCAGCACATCTGGTTTCATGAACACACCAAATCACTGTGTTAGTCTGTTGCTCTAAAACTAAGGGTGCATGTGAGAAGCAGGAGGGATATAACAGCTTTCAGGCCATCACACTGCTTGGCTTCAGAAGCAGGAAGCAGAAAGTATGAGCAGACACCAGGGCCTTACCTGGTACATGTGAGCAGCCTGAGCATGAAGGTTGTGTCATTTATGAATGCTTATTCTGGCCATCCCACAGTGTGATGAACAGTCTGGACTCTCTTGTGCAATGTCCTGGTATTCCTGGGCTCACACTGGGAGCTAAAGCTGTACCTGAGAACCTGATGGTTACAGGTGAGAGCAGAAGGCACTAAACACTTTGTGAAGCTTTTCAGAAGTTGTGCATGATAAACAGGATACAGAAACTTCCCAACCTGAGCTCCTGTTACTTGCTGTTGAATAGTGACATAAGTAAAAAAGAGGGCTGTTCATATGCACTGCAGACAACAGTGCACCCCACACTTCTACTGGTGGTAGTGACTGTCAGTGCAAAACTTCAGGAGAACTAGAGCAAAAGGAAATCCATATTAGTTTAAAAACTTCTCTTGAAAGTAAAGAAAATCAGTGCACAGTGAGGGAGCTTGGACAAAAAATTGACTTCACCTTGAATGCCATGGTTTATTTTTAAAAGGTTACTGTGAAAAGACAAGTGACTGGTATGCTCATGGAACTGGTCTAGAGAGATTCTAACAAAGCATTTTTAGTCTTTCATAATGAATCTGTGGACAGGAAATTGTGTTGCTCATCAAAAAGTTGTTAGGTAGGATTGTGAGAAAACAGAGAACATCACAGCACGCAGGCTGAGCAGCGATGTGCATGTGGGCACAGAGGGCAGAATTATAAAGAGCTCATAAAACCTAATTTCCTTTTCAACTATTTCTCCTATGCCATTGTGCTTAGCTGGGATCAGAAACCTGTAGATTCTGAAGACTTCCAAGAATTTCAATAAACCCAGTGAAGTCCTGTATCTATTCAGTATGAATTGGCCAAGATAATACTTGGAAATAGTTTTTTCTTATTCAGAATTTACATCTCCTATTCAGAGACATGAAGTTATAGATTCTTGGGTGACTTCATGCATTAGGATTACAGGCTAATATATATAGTCTTATATGTTCTTAAGAGGAATATCTGAAAAAGAATATTATTTACTTTTAAATTTTCTTTGTCACTTTTTTAACAGCAATGACTGTTCTAAAGTTGTGGAATTCTCTCTTGGAGAAGGTTCTCGAGAGATGCTTTTTGTGGAGAAATTACTGTAATATTTAGCACTGGAAACAGCTTTTTTAATAACAAAGACAGGTATAACTTCAGTGAAACAAACATAACAAACATCATGTTTTCTAGACAAGACTGGCTAATAATCCTCAGCAGTCAAAGTCAGTAGAACTAAGGCAAAAAAACTCTACTGCTCAAATTAGGCGTCCTTGGTATGTGTCTTCCTTTTGTGAATCATTGTATCATGATTAAATACTTACAAAGGGACATAAGAAAGTCTTCTTTGCTGAAAATGTCATTCCAACAGACTAACACTATCTGGACAAAGCTTTTAATGCATGAGGAGCTAAGTTATAATAAAGTAAAATGCATCCAACAAGATAAAGAGGTGAAGTTTATAATAAATAAAATGTTAGCAATTAATGTGCAACAGTAACACAAATAACTTTTTTATTAGTCAGAACTTTCCTTGAATAGTTACCCTTTGCAAGGGAAATTCCCATTCCTCTAGAAATATTTCCCCTAAACACAGCAGAATTGTAGTGGTCACATTTTTGTATTATTTAGTTATGAATTTGTTATGATTTCAGTGCTTATACTGGCAAAATAAATCAAGCTGTCTTAATTTTAAGCTATTTTTGAAATCTTACTGAAATAAATCAGGACACAGAAAATCTCTTTCCTGACTTCTTATCTGAATCATCTGGAAGGGACAATGTCCATCCACTGTGGAATTTCACTCATGTTCTTACACATTCTAAGTTCCTAAATGTTACTTTCTGTAAAAATGTGGGGTCTTCTAACTTCATGTTTTTGTTTGAGTGCTTAGCTGACACATCCTCTAAATATTATCGTATAAATTTATTTTAATTCATTCATCCATGTTTGGTCTGGGAAATAAGAAGATATTAACTTTTAGCCATTTTGAGGTGCACTCAACGCACCTTTGTCCATGTTGCTAACAAAGACCATTGTTGCTAACAAACACCATTGGACCCAGAACAGACCCCTGTGGAGCTCCACTTGTCACTGGTCTTCAGGTGGACATCGAGCCATTGATCACAATTTGAGTGTGACCTTCTAGCCAGCTCCTTGTCCATTGAGTGGTCCATCCATGAAAAGCATCTCTCTGTCTTAGAGACAGGGATGTCATGTGCGACGGTGTCAAACACCTTGGACAAGTCCAGATCATGTCAGTAGCTCTTCCCATATCTACCAGAGATGTAACTCTGTTGACACCATATTCCTAAGGCACAATTTTCCCTTAGTGAAGCCATGTTGGCTGTCACTGATCACCTCATTGTTTTCATGTGCTATGTGCAGATGCTAGGAGGATCTGCTCCATGTTTGTATCTGGCACAGTGGTGAGACTCACTGGTCTTCTCACACTTTAGGTTGAGGACTTTGGACTTGAGTTTGCACTATCCTTGAAGATAGAATAATGGCAAAGAGTAGAAATCGGATGAAGGTCTGGTCTAGTGCAAGGTGTCCCTGCCCATGGCACGAGGGATTGGAACTTGATGATCTTTAAGGTCCCTTCCAACATAAACTATTCTGTGATTCTATAAGAAGGTGATGCTACATCTTCTGCAAAGTTTCAACTATAAACACTGCAACAAAAACGAAGCTTCTTTCTAAAACTTCTTGAAACTTCATATAGGTGAACACTGTTCCTGTGATCATGCTGAGAGTTAATTGTAAATGCTTTTAAGTTTTTAAAAAAGTTACTTGAGCTATGCCTTCTTTCTGGACCTTAGAATTACTGCCTTCAAAACCACACGTAGGTGAGATATCTGGGCATGCAATTGGTAAAAAGGTTTTTTCATAAAGAAAGAATTGTTGGAGGAATTGGTTGAGTGCACTAAAAATATCTGAAGAAGCTAGTCCTGTGCAGAGTGCATTAGGCAATAAGAAGGCAGTTGGTAAGATACAATGGCATTTACAAACCATTTGCATGGTTTTCTTGTGTAATTAAAACAATGATTTTAAGGAGATTTCTAATCACCCTATATGGTACTTTTTGCATCTCTTGAGGAATCACAAGTTCAAACACCTCCCAATATTCTGGATAAAATCAACAGCTTCACAGGCTCCTGCAGCTCAAAATCTCGTTTAACAAAAGAATTTCAGACTTGTACTACAGAAAAGATAAAAGCAGAACTCCTAAAATCTGAGATGGAGACACTGCAACACCCTGAAAATCCCCAAGCTGTTGTTCATCCAGCAATCACTATAGAGACCTCACAATTTATTGAGCCACAAGTGCTTTCAGAAAAAAGATGCTCTCTTGGGTGTCTGAGTTCAAATCGATCTGGCGATGTTTTTTTCCTGGTTTTCTCCTTGGTTATGCAGGTTTCAGCTGGTGGCCATTCTCATGAAAAGAAGTGCTTCAACAGTGTTGTGCTTCTGATTAAATGAGGGTAAGGTATTTTCTAAATCTCCAGTAATATTTCACTAACTCCAAAAATGCAGTGTGTCAGTTACACTTTTGAAGCAAGATTAGCCTCTTTTTGTCCTTTAGTCATCCACATACCAGAATGCCTTTGTCTTATTTGCAAATTGTGTAATGTAAATTTTTGAAAACCAGAGTAAAATAGGAGTAAAAGAATTCTCTATTAAGAAAATGTGGCTGGGTAGAGAGATTTAAGAAAATTTCCAAATGCTATATAAGGAAGAATCCTGTAATGCTTTATGTCAAAATGCTAAAATGAAAAAGAGACTGACTGATAGATACCTCAGAGAAACAAAGAAGTATCTTCCCGAATGGAAAAAAACTAATCTTCACTGTATGCCTGTTATAAAGAAATTAAATTATTTTTTTTCTGAAGTGACTAAAACTCACCGCAGATATAAAAAGAAATATTTTTGGGGTGTTCATTAAAGAAATTTTATTAAAATCAGATTTTTCTTAATATGCCATAATAAAAAAAGATTGCCTAGTGTTAAAACATAATTGGAAACAGAAGTGTCACATTTCCTTTCTATTTAAGGGCTTACTCCTGCAGAATGCATGAAGTTCTTTGTAACCATTAATTCTGAAATGGAATCAGTCAGCCTCTTTTCTGCTCAAGAGATGAGTCTTATTATATTTATCAAAAGCTGGAGCTGGATAAATGATTGAATACATGAATAAAATTTGCATTCATATAGCAACTTTCATCTTCACAGGACAGCAAGGAAGTTAGAAAGTAAAAATAAATAAATAAAGAGAATCTCTTTTCTGATGAAAAGTGGTGTCTCTGAAAAGCAGTGGTGACTGGTATTTATTATTTATTATTCCAAGAGGGGGAAGATAAGTACTCAGCTGAAAGAATCTGACTCAGAGAATATCTGATCAAAGACTGGAGTTAATTTTTTCTCCTTTTGAAATGGAAAAAAACATTGTTATCTGCGAAGTAGTCTGTACTATCAGATAGTTTGTACAGCCAACACAAATGGGACATTTCCTTTGGTGACCTTTTAACCTGCTGCAGTTGTTCGTCATCTCACTTTTAAAATTAATTAATTTTTCATAACATATGGAAAGAAGACCAAGTGTCAGAAGGCTTAGAAGCAAAAACTAGTTCAGCCCCCTGTAGAGACATTTAATGATTTGGGGCTCAAATGATCTGTTTGATGAGTGAGCTGGCATTGTTTTCACAAACTATGTAAAGCAGCAGACAATTTTTAAGAGTTACCACTGGAAAAATATACATCTAGAAGAAACATTTTTCTTCTTCTATATACCAGCAACACCTGATATCTTAACCTTGTTACTAATGTTCTGGAAAGCACAGGCATTTAAAAAATGCAGTTATTTTCCCTACTGGAAAAATCTGTCCTTTCCTGGGAACCAGCAAAATTATATACTTTGCAGTAAAGATGATACATTAATATTTTACTGCATTAATTATATACCAGCATATCAGTAACTACAGATTGTATAAATCAGTAGGTCTTAAATATTTCTAAATGTACAAAGTCAGATGACTTAGAACTACTGGTACTATAAAAATTGGAAAAATTCTCTATAATAAACATTGAATTTGAAACCTATCTGTGCATCATAAGAGCTCTGGAAAATAGTGTCACTCAAATACTATTGGAGAGATTAAACAGAAAAAAACCTCGTAGTGTCAGAGTATTTTTTCACACACTGCTCTTGTGAAAGATCTTGAAAGGATTTAGATTCAATCTAAATTGAAGAGAGAAGAGAACTCAAAATTAAAGATAATCAATACCATACAATTAACAGCAGCCTTCATGGGTCTGTAAAGTTTTTAAAGGCTTTGTTGAACTATTCCTGTATTGTTTGTTATGAGATCACAAATTTTGCTGGTATAAACAGCTGTGGTGATACGTAGACACAGAGTTCTTTATCCCGATAAACTCAGTACCTTTGAGGTACAGCCAGATAATTTACATTCTCTAAGTTATTTATTCCAATCTCAAATAAAGCCAAAATCTGAAATTTCATTTCTGGAATTTAATTACTATTTTCTGCATAGTTTTAGAATTTCAAAACTTGTCTTCATTTAATACAAGAAAAAGTATAGCCCTTGTGGCATAATGAAAATGGTATTTGCAAAAACTTTTGTACATACAATGTTCATATCACTAGTACTGAAAATTTTAATGTATGCCTTGAGCTAAGTTTAGTTTTGTGGGTTTGAGAAGTTTAATTTATGAACAAATTATCAGTGCTCCAAAGGCCAGACTATGCTTCTATATTTGTGAAATTTCTTGGCCTATGGAATGAGACTTGCATTACCCGTATAGCAAAATATAATGACTTAGACCTTCTACAACTTTTATAGGTCCTATAAGTATTTATATGGAATCTCAATTATTTAGAGAGGTTGTCATCTAGCACCATATTTGCTCAGCTGTAGTTCTGATACATTTATCTGGGGAATCTCAGCAGAAGCTTTGCTGGTTCTGCATATCTGCAAGTGTCAGTGCTGGGGGTTTAAGACAATTGCCTCTTGTAAATCTCTGTCCCTAATATTTCAAGGACATCTGACATTGCTTCTGTCATGGTTTAACACTGGCCCGACAATTAAACCGAGTAACAGACACTCTCTATTCATCTCTCTCTCCTCCCTGGTAAGAAAGGAGAGAGAATAAGGGAGAGAGACTTATGGGTTGGAAACTAAACTACACAACTTCAATGAAACAGTAATGATAAATAGGAAAAATTACCAAATATATACAAATATACAATTATACAGGAAAATAGATACCACGTTCCTTCCCCCCTTTTCTCCCAATAGCTCTCATGTCACCACTGAGGCTGCAGGGCAGCCTTGGGAAAGTCCAGGCTGGACTCCTGGAGTCAGCAGCAGTCAGGAGCTGGAGGCAGGAACACACAGATAAGGGCTGGCAGGGATCAGGACCACAGGCAGACGAATGGATGGAATCCTTCCAGGATGCTGAGTGAAGGAAGGGAAGCAGGAAAAGGCAGGAAAGGCAGGAAAGGCAGGCAGCCGGAAGCTGGAAGCATGGCTTGGCCCTCATGATCCCTCAAATTTATACTGAGTATGACGTATATGGGATGGAATACTCTGCTTGGTCAATTCTGGCATCTATCTTGTCCGTTCCCCTCCAAAGGAGGGCTGCAGGTGGGACCTCTTTATTCCTTCTGGAGGGTAAAATGTTCCTCAGAGCTGAGCAGTGTCCTTGGCTCTGCACACCAGTCTCTAGCAGTAACTATAAACATCAAGTGTTATCAGTCCTAGAAGCAGACACTGTCTGAGAAACTTGCTGTTAATTTCAGCAAGTGCAACTACTTACAAGAGACTTAGCTAAAAGCAAAAGTACAAGACAGAAAATCACCTTTATCCTTGCCCAAACCAGGACAGTGTTATGGGACGATCTGACTACTTCTGAGTGCATGAATTCTTTGATTTTCATTGCCTCCCATGCTTGTGTGACACAGTCTCTAGAAATATCAGAAAAAGGTTTCTATAAGTTCCCTACAGGTGGCCAGCTTTGCCACTGTAAAACCTCAGTATCTTGGCAGCTAAAATGTATTATCCACTGAAAAGGAAAATAACTCTTATTTCCATGCTGATCACACCATGTTACCAAGATGAAAGTACTGGTGCATTCTGTGGAGTCCTCAGTTCAAGGGTAAGATAAGATATCACCGAGAGCAGAGTCAAAACTGCAGTTTCAGTATGAGGTGGCTTTGTGCAGATACTCAGTTTGATACAAAAAAGTTGGTTCTGGTCCAGCTGTACTATCAAACAAAAAGATTTCTCTCCTTTAGCCGTGGCAGATTTTAATGGCTTTGCTGACTCTGTTCAATCGACTTACCTCTAGGTTAGCAACTAGGGACAGCTATTTTCTCCCATGGTACCTAGTCCAGGTACCTGAAAAAATTTTTTCAGCTTCCAAAATCTGTTTGTGAATCTTTGGGGTTTTTACCATTACACAAAGCTGCTGCTGGCCTTAAAAAATATCTTAGGTTTGCTGCTGTCATAAACTTTACTTGATGTTAGCAAATTCTTTGTCCATGACTTGAACTTCCCTGAGCCTTTAAATCCATTTCTGACTCTATTTATATTTTTTACGACCAAAACAGTCTGGGAAAATAAATTCTACTGTGTGATTATGCACATTATAAAAAATACTGATTCCTGCTTGTTTTGAACTTCTCACTTTAAATTGCCATATGATTTCCACAGCTTTTTGAGGTCAACAGAATTTCTTATTTTTGTTCTTATACTGTTATGTGATGCCCCCTCAAGATGAGACAACCAGAACTTCTGGCAATGTTCAGCTACAAATTTAATCCAATTCTATGCATTTCAAAACAGCTGTTATCTCATGTAACTTCTGTGAGAATTTTAAATTGAAAAGTTGTCATCTGGTGACTGCTGCTTATCAACTCATTTACACCAGATGTCAGCACACAAAGAAATTAATGTTAATAAGACAGTGCCACAAATAGCTGTATTACAAGTGAAAAATCAAGTGAAGGGAGACCTGCTGAAGGATCTGTATCTGTGCATGGGTCTTCCGTACAGAACAGTCATGGTGAATTCACAGCATTCAGGAGATCAGCAGTGCACAGGCTGTGGCTTTTGGATGGAATTGATCAGACCCTCAAAGATTTTCAGTTGTTTTTCTTAGCTGACTGCTAAGCTTTAGACAAATCTAAGTTATTGTTACCAGGAATGCAATAATAAATTGGAACAGGAGATGAAGGATGAAAGAAAAACACCTAAATCGATAATCCAACAAAACAATATGCAGGATAAATCAAAACCTAATCTCTTTTCAAATATGTTTGCAGTACTTTGGTGCATCAAATATTTAATTCTAACTGCAAGTACTACCACTGGACCTTTCTGAGATGCAAAATGTGACAGTTTCCCAATGGCTAATGGGGAGCACAAGACACCTAAGAAGCAATACTATGCAGGCGTAGTTTATAGTAACACAGAAATATTTCCGGTTTAACTGGATAGCAGGATTTAAGTAGCTTACAGAAACAAATAGACTGCAAGAATCTAAGAGTTTAGATCTGAGTTTTTTGCTTATTTTTCCACAAGAGCATGAGATCAAATTATGGAGATCCCATCTAGTAGGATTTAAGGAATTTGCCATGTGGAGAGCCAGAGTATGGAGCTCAATGAGGGTTTAATCTGCTTCTGGACTTCCTTACTGTGGGGTTTCCACTGAGTATCTCTGTCAGTGTACCAAGTACTTCCAGATGATTATGGGGAACTTGTGTCTTGTCTCAGGTGAACAGTCACTTGCTTACAGACCTGAAAGAGCCACTGAGCCTGGAATATAACTGGAAAAGCAGATATTAACATTTTGATGAGATGGAAGTATTAATGAAGTAGATGAAATAATCACGGATAAAAAAAACAAATAGTGAGGCATTGTGTAAATTGAAGCAGAGGGTATCTTGTGAAAACCCCACCTGCTGTGTATCCTCTTGCTTCCTAGTATACATTTCCATGGTATCCGTGCTCAACAGAAACCTAGTGCATCATTTTAAATGCTCATGTGAAAGATAACTTTACAAACCATTATGTGTTGAAGTAGAAATGCCCTCTGCATTTATCTGAATATTTTTTACTTCATTTTACAATGTCAGTTGTGTGCTTAGCATTCTTTAAATACAAGTCAATTATCTAGTTGGAGTTAATGTAATGTTGCAGAATGCTACAAACAACTACAGTAGAAGGAAAAACATTTTACAGTATGTTGTAAATATAACTACACTCTGATAAAGATATCCATATCTCTAATTGGATTAGTTTCATATTAAAAAAAAAAAAGATAATGGGAAAAATATAGAACTACCCTAGCTCTCACATTTAAAATTTAAATAAAGGACTGAATAGACACCAAATGAATTAAAGAAGCTATGTTTTAGTTTACTCCCAATTTACAATGCAGAGGGGTTTTTATGTCTTGGACAGAAAAAAATATGTTGCTGCATGGCATATATTTCATAACATAAATAAATGAGCATTACACTGTCAGAAATATTGTTTCTTATAAGCCTATCATCAGTTTCCAAAGAGTACTGGAATCCCAGATGTGGATCACTTCTATGCTGGTGCAAGAATTTTTGTCTCTCTTTCCTGTGAGCCTGGAGAATTTGCTAATCAGTAGTTAGTTTGAAACACCTGTTTTGGTTTCTTCTATTGACCTGAAAGAATCTTTTAATTAGGGGAAGAGAGGTTACAGCCTTTTAAACTAGCAAGAATGCTGAAGCTTTTGTGCTTGGGCACCTAGTGCCAAACACTTTCGTAGAAGCAGAGGAAACTGTGGTGAGTTCAACTTTGGAGCCATTTATGCTTTGGGTGGGGGACTGGACCAGATTATCTTCAACCTAGGATACCCTGAGACTATGATACATTGCTCATTTTCAGGAGGAGCAGGTTTTGTCCCATGGGTAATGTTATCTGAGAATGAGAGAGGTAAATTCTTATCTGAAGAAATTACTTGATGCAGTGAGAAATGTGTATAAATGACTATAATATAGACCCCAAAACTCAGATATGAATATAGAAGGTAGGCAAAGAGTTACTTTCATTGCACTTCTGTCATTCTGGGATAGACTGCACAGCAATCAGAGAACCCATTGCCTTACAGATGCTCAATGAGTTCCTGATTGTGTTCACTATGTTGCCACCTCACTGATACCAAGGATGGTGGATGGTGTGCTTCAGTGACCAGAAGGGATATCATCGACTTTTTGTATTTCTGGACACTGCAGGCAGCCTGGATGATGCTGGACAAATTGTCCATTAATGTCCATGCTAACATACTGCTTTCAGGTGCTTTTAACTACAGCTGTACAGCAAGTAAATGATTTTTTTTTTCACATCAACTCTTGAAAACAATTCTCATAGAAAAATATCCATCTTGAATTAAATAAACTAGTTGGCATCAAATTCAAGTCTTTGACTCTTCTAGAGAAGCAGCAGGACATGCCTGCACTAATCTGATGGTTTTGAGTAACCAGTAGCAAAGCACTATTATTCAGAATAAAGATTTTGGGCCAGATTGTGCCACTCTAAAACTGTGCTGCCAATTGTTAAATGTTGAGGATTTTGCTAAGCTTTGCTTAGTTTGCTAACTTTTAGGGAGGTGAGCAGTTTCTGAAGTGATTTTTTTCTGTGAGATGCGCTATGAAGGTGAATATAGGTGTTGAACTGGATAATTTACATGTCGCCTGCTATTGTTTTCTCCAGGGACAATTAGTAGAGAATCCCTTGGCTGAGTAATTTCTGTTCCCTTCCTTCTTCCCTCTAGCAATCTGGATCACAACTGAGAATAAAAGAAAAATGTAATCCCACAGCTAAGGAATGTATTGTCAGGAGTATTTGTGGGACATTTTTTGTTTGGTTTGAGTTTTTTTGTTTGTTTTTTTTTTTTTTTTTTTCTTCATTGGTGGTTTGGTTGTTTTTTTGTTTTTTGGGTTTTTTTGTTTGTGTGTGTGTGTGTTTGTTTGTTTTCCTAAAATGGTAGAAGTCATAGCTCCTTTTGAATGCAGAAGCACCTCTTGTCACCCAGGTAGAGAGTCTTAGCTAGAAAATTTCATCTGAAAAGTCACATAACCACAAGCAGCAGAGGCTGACAGATCTTAGGTGGATGAAACATAAAACAGGAGCTGAGTGGAGACTTCTGAAACAGATTTTAGAGTGGCATTCACATTGCTGTACTAATAAGCTAATGCCAGACCTGCCTCACTGTACATTTCAAACTATGATTTCACAGGGGAGAAACTTTTGTACTACACCTAGTGTCTGGACAAAGAATGCCAGAGAACCTGGCTATGTAGTGTTTGCTGATGCAATAATATGTGCTTTTGTTTTCCTGTTGCCATGGTTACCTGCTGGGTTTCAGGTGAAGTCAATATATATACCTTTATTTGCTTTGAGACTTGAACATCCCGTTAACCTTTGTCCCACCAAAGGGAACACAGTGAAAATGTTTTCTATATCTCTTCTTAGTTTCTGTGTCACTACAGTGACCGCAGCCAGGTGCTTTGGGAGGATGTTGGCTATTATGATGACAGTCCCTTGCTTACCCTAGCACAGACCAAAACAATTTCCCAGGAGGTGGCAATCTGAGGACCCATGGTGAGCCCCCAGGATACTGCAGAAGGGAAATTCAGTGCTTGTCCTAAGTGAGGACGTTACATCAGAATAATAATTTTTTTTTTTTAATCATCATGGTTGACAAAGACCTCTAAGATCTCTGAACTCAATCTTCAATAAAAAACAAAGCAAACAAAAAAAAACCAAAACAAAACCATGCCCTCTAGAGCATGCCCCAAAATGCCTCATTTACAATGTTATTTGAATACATCCAGGGATAATGACTCCACCACTTGTTGCTAGGGTAAATCACATTGACTAGACTGATTTCTTCCTTTGGTGAGATAGCTGCCCTAGTGTATAATAAGGGGAACCTTAGACTCTATATGCATTCATCGGAATATTTTCAGGGGCCTAGGGAAAAACAATCTACATAAAATCATCACAAAGTTGGTGTGAGTTGAAGAAGCCATTTGCTGACCAGTGCTCCAAGATTTTTTAAGGAATTTCAAATAGGGTCTTGTACAAGAGAAATTGATATTTTAAACACTTAGTTCATTTCCTTGGTGACACTTAACTTTCATAATTCAAGATGAATTTAAGAAAGTAAAGAAATACCCTGCAATCAGAAGTATTCAGTGGATAAAAGATAAGGTGAAAATGCCACATCTGGGGGAAACTGAAAGCTGTTATGCGAAATGTAATATTAAAGAAGCAGCAGAAATACTGCATTTGGAGATATGATAGGTGTATATGACCTGAATATGCATCAGTAATGAAATGGTAATGCAGAAAAAGCATACTTCTAGAATGCATAAAACACCAAAGGAATATCTAAGGCATGAAGTGTGGCTCCTCTCCTCTACCTCTATCGTGTTGTCTCACGCACTGAACTGCAGCCAGTTTTAGACAGTGTGTAAAATGCTACTTATTAAAAAAAAATTAAAAAAATGAAGCAGTGAAAAAGCAATAAAAGGAGTCATCAATCTTGTTTAAAAACAAAACGAAAATTAATAAAACCAACAACAAAACCAACACAAAAAAAAACCCCTCCACAAGAACTGTAAATATCCATGCTAGTAGGCAACTGTTAGTTGTCTTCCTCTCCATAAGAGAAGTTTGTTCTCAGAAGAAACAGAATGTGTTCTGTTAATCATGTTGTCTCAGAAGTCATGCTTCTAGAAGTCAGGTGTTACAAGATGAATATGAGTTAGGAGAGTCTATCAAAGCCCAGCCCAGATATAGACCACAAAGTTAGTTCAGAAAAATTGCCAAGTGGAAAACAAACAGGCACCTTGTCCTCTGATCAAGACTGTCTCTAGGTGTGACAGCTTCCACAGGAGCTGCTTTCCAGCCATCAGCACGACAAGTAGAGCCTGGCAAGTGGCTGTTCCCCCATGTGGGGGTCCCTTGAGGATTTCAGAAGTGAGAATCTGTATCCTGGCTTACCCCCAGCAATCCTGTCTTCCCAGGGCCCCAAGTCCTTCATGTTTCATACCTGCTGGGGACAATGGATTGTAGACTCTTGCCATGACTGGTCAATTATTGAGGACAAAACCACAGATACCGTAGCACTGTGGGTTTCTTGTATTGGTCCTTCCATCTGATGTTGAGAGTTTTGACTGCCCCACCTTTTCTCCTCCCTCCTTCCGCCCCCCCCCGTTATTACAGGGAATGACTATGTTATAATTAACTTGGGTTAATTGCCTTATAAAGCGCTTTATTTCAAATATTTTACATGTGTAATGATACAAGAACTAGAAGGAAGTACTTAGCTAAAATTTCATCAGTTTGATTTACTCTCTAGAATACAGAGAGTCTAAATGTGATTTATGTAGTAAAGCAGAAAAATTATCTCTCAGCAGGGTGTAAGGGCCTCAGCTCCAGCTTTTGGTGCCATTTGTCTCAGTCAAGTATTTTAAGGGCTGATTATCTTGTCTGGTCACAAAATGGATAGTATTGCAGACAGTAGTTTCACTGTGGCTGTTTTCTTTTGCTTTAAATAGGTAGGCACTGAAATAATGCACCAAATAATTTTTATCTTCCCACAGACTTTGTTAGGTAAGCCAATATGCATCAGACCACAAAAATTAAGTTCAGATGGGATTTGGTGTTAAGTTTAAAACAAACAAAAACCAAACAAACAAAAAAGCAACTTATAAAACACCGGCTATCTATTTGTTGAGCTAAAAAATGTATTTTTAAAAGGCATTTTATGTGTGGAGAACAGAATATCTTATTTGACACTGTATGAAATTAATTTTTTAAAGCAAGTCTTTGGCCATTTTAGCAATCCTAAAAACTGTCCTATCCCATTATCTTTTCTGTCATTTTTAGGGTAACATGCAACACTTATCACTGTATGTCAGACTATAAAAAGGAGGACTGAAATAATCCAAAATCAAACTGATGACATAATTATTTCAAGTACAAAAAGACAAATTCCTCTCTTTGCTTTTTTGTGGTATTTCACACTGCATCACTCTGCTGATTAGAGATATTTGAAATATGTTTTCTCTTACACGTGCCTCAAAGCTTCACTTTCAGAGTACCATAAAATCAGTCTAATTATTACAGTAAAATCAGAAACATCTGAATTCTTTCACACCTTCATTAACACTTCTTGTGCTCCACTGTGCACTGCTCTATTCACTATTGATTCTAAAACCAATACATACAGAATTCTGAGTTTTAATCCAGGTTTATAGCTGCATAGCCAACCCTATACAGACACTGGACTCTCATACCTCCTTAACCCAGTTTATTTCAAGTTTTTATAGCTTGACATTTCTAGCTTAATCAAATGTCACTTTTCTGCAATCTCTGGTTTGAGCACTCTGCTGGATGTCTCTCTAAAGAGTCCCATCAGTTTTAATAATCTGGAAACCCACTTCTTACGCAAAATGAATATAGACAACTCCAGCTTAGTGTCAGACTCCTCATCAAAGATTCACAGTTTATCTCGTAGGATGCTGTTTTATCTGAGCAACTGAGATGAGATGAGATTTAGAATTGATATTGTGAAAAAGCTGTATTAAAAAATAAATACATCCCACTCCTACAATTAATTTTATGGCACTTGTTTTGAGCTTTAGGGTAAAAGTGTTAATGCAGAATATCTGAATTTTTGTCATTCTTACTCATTTTTTAAACCCAGAGAAAACCTCTTCATCAGGGGTGTGTATTAGCAGAGGGATTCAAAGTTATTGGTGTTGTTCAAAACCCAAATGAACATGGTCCTAAGCACCCTGCTTCAGCTAACTCAGCTCTGAGTAAGGGAGCTGGACTGGGCATTCTGCAGAGATGCCTTCCAGCATTTCCTGTGAAATCTTTCACCCACTGACATGGCCTCAGATGGTTGCCATGTGGCTCTAGTGAGAAGCAGGAGAAGCAGCTTCCCATAGAGTCCTGTGTCCCAGGGTAGGTGCAACATCTGTTTTGGGCAGAGAATCCATATAGGTTTTGCATATCTGAGTTAGCTGTATTCTGTAGCCTGTTAGTCTGTATGCTCAGATGTCTTTATCTCAGGAAGATACCTCTAAATTTTATTGTATTTTTTTAACGAAATATGGACAAGGAACTTTACTAGAAGGATGTAGAAACCAGGTGTTTCTGATCATCTCTAGTAGATCACTAAACCCAGAATGAGTAAGGAGTTCACCACTGTTTTAGAGAAATACAAAGACTCAATGAAGTGAACTCCTTCTCCAGATGCTAAGCTCTGTGCAACTAACACTGCAAATTCACAGCTATGTCAAGGAATTAAAAGTTAACATTATTACTGTTTTGTGAATGGGTCATGTTTAGTGCATTGATACATATAGGTAGCACTGCTGCATAGAGTTTGCATTCTGATTGAGGAGATTTTCACTATATCAACTAAGCACAGATTGATTTATTTTTTCCTTCTCACTCTCTAATTCTCTCCCACTCTTATAATGATTTTCTTTTTAACTCTATATTTTTGCCTTCCAGTGCTGTAGTGGGAATTGCACTAACAAACAGTTGTCTGTGTCAGTAGATGATGCACCTCAGATGTACATTCAGTTTGCACATCTATAGTTAGATGCAAATATGTAATAAGGCATATTGCCTGGAGAATGCAGATCATAATACTCAGATATGAAAGACGGAGATTATGGTAAATCAGTATTCCCTCTTTGGGTTGTGTCACTGTTTGCTCCTTTTAAAAGAAGCAAGTCATGTTTTATTTGTTCTTCTTAAAAGCACAGGGTCTGCCAGAATGTGGCACAAAGGGGGAGAGGATTAAAATAAAAACTACACAAGTAAAAAACTAAATTGAATCCCATTTTCTCTTTTTACAATATGGAACTCTCAGTCCCTCTTTTGCTGCCTGAAGAGTTCTTGTTGAATACTTTCTGGATATAAGGTGTGCTGTTAGCAGCAATCCATCTATCCCTTTCTAGTCATATGGGATAGTGGCTGTAACTCCATGTGTGATTGCCAAGATTTCAGAAACTTTCCTGTCTGTGATTTCTCTCTCTCAGACTCACAGAGTGCAGTTGGTCCTGCAACTGGCTGCAGGATTGCAATGATGCCACTCATAAACTGAACATTTAAACTGTGTAATGGTAATATGAAGAGAAAAGCTTATCTAAAAATTCTGATTGTGTTAGCAGATTTGTGTCCCAGATCATGGGATTTAGAAAGTTACAAGTTTGATATTCTTTAATCTTTAAAACATAATCTCTTTAATTGAAACAAAACATTCTTGAGAGCAGCAACAAGAACACAGAGAGATGCATGTCTATATTTCCCCAGGTCATGTCATACACAACAGGGGAAAGATTCTAGTTTCCAGGATATGAGTTTTTAGGAATCATCTTTTCCAGCTTTCTTCATATTCATGTGGTGTATAATATCTTGGTAGGCAAGATAACGAAAGAGTGGTAATTTCACACAATTATATTTCATTAAATCACACAAATATAGAGACTGGAACTCTAAGAAGAAAAGCAGGTTATATTGAGATAGAGGAGAAGAATAACAAGCAAACGCAGAAATTTGTTCAAAAGAATCTCCAAGCTCACATCACCTTCCAAATTGAAGTCTGGCAATCAGTCTAAACTCAAAACAGACAAATAACTACAATTTCTTCTGACATATACAGGCTTTAATTTTCTAGATCATTACCTCTAGTTAAGAGCCTCAGCAACACAGGATGGATCAGATGCTGAGGGACTGACCCAGGAAGCTGTGTAGCATCCAGAGTTGTTTGCTTGCTGAGATCTGTGCAACAATGCCTGCACTGTATGATCTGAAGTAGATATTTTGCCAAATCTTTTGACAGCTGTCAAACACAATATCCTGAGATATTATGTGCTTTTGGAAATGTTACCAGAAGGCTGTAAAGCTAAGTAAGTCAGTGAAAATCTGAAGAAATGAGAGACCTACACTTTATGAGCTTACTGCGAGCAACTGGTAGTAATTAGCTGTCTCTAAGGGGGCTTTTAATTTATAAGGTTGTGCTCACTGCTGTGCAATAGATATATAAATATATAATATAAAATAATTATAAATATATATACATATATATGTATAAATGCTGTGCAAACCCTCCACAGTAGAGGTGCTGCTTTTCTCCACCAAGCGTTCTGCTTCAGTGACCTCCGGCAGCAAACATCCTTTGAAAACTCCATAGTGAGGCTGAAAACAAAGATGTCATCTTGGGGTAAATATTAGTATTGATTTTATCTCAAAGTGTTGCTCCTTTCGTTCAGCCTCCCTGTATGATACTGGTTTATGTGAAACCCACTCAGAATTTCTGATCTACTCTTCATTTTATATATAACTCTAACAAACATTTTCATGTGAGTTGTTTGCTGTGTATAGATCATCTGAGGCAGGGTTAATTTAAACTATTCCTGGGTGGGTAATTAATTTTCCTGTATAACTTGAAGGAATGAGGTGCTATGTACATTTTTTCATAACTCTTGCACTGCGCTGCTGTGTGCATCTAGAAAGGTGCCACGCTATCCCAGGAGGTGTGTGCCTGCAGTTCAGCAGCTGGCAAATGGATTCATTTTTAGACACTGGAGAAGGTTGATTGACCAAGTCAAACGCTTTGAGCTTGCTGTAGGCAAACAGTCATCATCATAAACATTTAAAGAAGCAACGCTGCTGAAATTATAATCCTGTGTCCTAGCTTGGCAATAGCTGTGCTTGCTAAAGGAGTTACTTTCCCCTCAGCTGGTAGGTGCTCTCCTCTCAGGCCAACTACTAGGTCTGCTCATGGGAATCATTCACTCCCTAAGACATATTAAAGTGATGCAGATCAGCACTGAAGTGTTAGACATGCAAACAAGGTACTGGGAGCAGACTCATACTATTTAGTTTAACACCATGCTGGTGGTCAGTTGGTAAGGGCTGTCTTTAGCAGGGAGGTGAGAGCAGCTGGAGGTTGTAACTTCAGCAGACACACCTGCAACTAGAAAACGTCTATTTCCAAACTGGTAATTTTCCTGAACTCTCTGTCAAAATTTCTTTTCTCACAGCACAAATCAGAAATAGTTTCCCTGAATCTATTTTTTTTAACACATAAGCAAGGAATTAGGGATTATCTTGAAGGCAATCTGTGTCCTATTACAGTGGAGTGCCTGAATGAAATGTCATTTTTTAGAACTGAACTTTAGAGTTAATGGTAATTTCAATTCTCTCTCTGTAGAAACAGCTTTCCCAGATTGCTGAGAGTGATTTGCATTTTGTCCTTCATTGCAAGGAAATCTAGTCAGCTCTGCAGCAGCTCAGCACTGTAAAATTTTTGCATAATATGCATCTATCATGCTGCACATGTCCACTCATTTTCTGGAATGTGATAAGCTTAATAACAGTATGAACATAAACTTTGCCACATTGCACCAGAGTAACCACTCATCTAATACAGCTTCTTATTGCCAGCTTTACCCAGTAACAGATGTTTCTGAGGTTGCAAAAGTCCTGGAAGAGGAAATTACAAAAATAAAATTCTCATGGCAGGGACGTTATCACTGGATTTCTAACAACCAAGTGTTTTTTGCCACTTTCCACTTCAGCAATAGGTATGATAATATTCAGAAAGAGATTTTAGGCTGGATGATACTGAACTAAGACACAAAGGAAGTTAATGAGCAATAGCCTAGTCAGTACACATTGATTTAGCTAAAGCACCTGAGTATGGCCTGTCCGAAGAAGAAGGTTCTTTTTTTTAATGGCAAGTTGTATAAAAGTGCTGCAAGCAGTGATGCAGGACTGGAAGGCACATCTTTGAAACATGATTGATTGGGACAGTGACCTGGACTTCATTGCAAATAAATGCTCCTGTTAGTGTAGAATTTCTGCTTTCATGAGTGAAAAGTGCAAAAGAGCTCCAATTGTACCTTTCATCAGACAGGCAGCAGTGACAGCTCGGTGAAAGACACATGGGTATGAAGTGCAGCATTCGCAGGTTTTCCTACTTTCTTGGACAGCTGCTCAAATTACCAGATGCATAGATCTGAATGGTCCTAGGTTACAGCACTTAGCACATGACATTTCTTTAAATCCTCCCTCTTCCAGTCAGGGCACCAGGCATGACGATTTCTTTCATTTACATCTGCGTAAATCTGAGAGACTGGCAGTGCAGATGAGTAGACTCGTGTGTTTCGCTATCCTTATCCTTGTGCTTTATGGTAAAAGAGCTGCAAAAAGCTTGGCAGTAATTTTTCCACTAAAAGTTTACCATAAAAGTGACATGCCATTTCTTACCATTTAACATTTTTAATCTAAGAACTCTTGTACGCAGAATGTTTACAGTCCTCAGATTGTAGAAAACGGCTTCCTTTTTCATCTTTCACAAAGTTTGGTTAACTTTTTTTTAACGAATAGCTCCTTTGTATCTGCTTTTCCTCAGAAAAATAGTGGCTGTGTAACTCTCTTTTCCTAATCAAGTGCCATTTCTCTGACAAATCTTCAACTTCTTTTCATGATGCTTATGCAGGATGTTCATTCAGGTAGCACTGGTGTCTACCTCCATTTGGAGTTAGCCAACACCCCAATCACTTCATTGTAATTTACTAAGTCAGAAACTATGGAGTCAGCTTTTTTCCATTCTATTTAAGAGTTTAAAAGTAACCATATTCAAAAAACATCACCAACCAAGAAGGTTTCCTGGTTTCTGTTTCATGAAACAAATCTTAGAGGGATGCTGTAGACTGATGTAATAAATTAATGTAATAAAATGTTTATCCAGCTCCAAGAATACCACAGACTAAGGATGAGATAAATTTTGTAGTAGTGAGAAGAATAAGGCAAATTAAGTGAATATGTTTTACAAGCACAAAAGCCAGTCAATGGCCAACTTAGGTTCCTGGTCATAAATTTATAGGTTAGAGAAGTGCCTCTCCTCGTCAAAGCAGATAGTGACAAAGTTTTGTAAAAGGTAAGATGTGGCAGATGACTGCTTAAATAGATATGAGAAAGCAAAATCTCTTTGGGGATATGTTTCAGGGTTGTGATGGCAGAGTCTCAAATTCGTTAGTGGATATGTGCCAGGCCTCAGAGAAAAATAAATGTTACTGGAGAATAAAGATACATATTTTTTTACCGTGGTTTTTAAGAAATTGTATCTAGTTCAAAGAATTAATTTAGATTACGCTCTCATGTAGAATCTTTCCAGAGGTGGAAGATTGGATGGTGGACGGTAGAAGAGTATTTGGGGCTTGTTTTTTTCTTCAGTTTTTAAGTGTTGCTGCCTACTGTTATGTAGCTTTACCTTGGGTAAGGCAACATCTGCATTGCTTCTATTGGAGGGTTGTTTCTGGGAAGAATCCAGCTTTGAAACATCATGATGCAAAGAGGGGCCTTCTCTTAGTTGCATAGACATGGACAAAGGAAACCTCATCATGCTAACACAGTTACACTTGGAGAGATTAGAATTGTGGCCAGCTGGTAAAGACCTCTTGTCTAAAGCCTATGGGCCAGATGCTTGATTAACATTCATCTGCTTTTTAAATGCCATGCTTTTTTTAACTCAGAAAATACAATAAGTGCTATACCCCAAGAGTATACTGTACCTCTTTACACTATGAAACCTACTTACCCTTTTCCCAGCTGAATGTTGAGGTGTTCAAGTATTATAGAATTGCAAGGAGGTAACAATTCCACAGCCACAAAAGACAGACACTGGGGTAACACAAAAGAAGCACTTGGAAGTTAAAAACCCACTACACCACTCAGCTACAAGCCCTTCAGGATTTCTAGAATGCATTTTGATAGTTCTGGTATTGTTATGACAAAAGGCAGAAAAAACTTAACAAATAATTGATTTTTCAAACTAGGTGATTTCCGGGGACAGCACTAAGGAGGCAGCTCACAATGCTACAGCAGCTTCTCTGTTGATTCCCTGGAATCCAAGAGAAGTCAAACGCTGCATTCCCATGTGATAACAAACAGATGGATCTCCACTGGCAACCAGCACCAAACGAAATCAGTGGATCATTTTTATTGACATTTCAAAATATGTTAAACTGCATTCTCTTCATTCCACCCACCCCAACCCATATTTTCTTCCCTATGGCTATAAGAAATAAAACCAGGAATGGTATTAATAAAACCAGTCAAAATACAGTCTGAGAGAAAGGCATTTTAATGATATGTTGCTGTCATTTGCAGCAGCAAAAGATCACGAGAGTTTACTAAATATAATTCTTGATATATTTCAGGTTTCTTTTTATCTTGGTTCTAATATGAATTCTTGCACATATTACAAAAAGTTACTTGTAATTTGAACTTACAAGGGCTCTGGGATCTGATTTCACTTTATTGAATTCACCATAGTGTGTACAACAATGTTCCACAAGTATCTGAGAGACACACATACACCAAATCAAGCTAAAGCCATAGAGCATTCAAATTATTTTTACACAGTGGTGTGTGGTGACCAAATGCTAATAAAAAGAATTTATTAGTGATATTAATTTCAGAATCTTAAGAAAATGTAATATTCACAGAAATTACTAAGCCCATGCTATTTCTCGATAGCATCTTTTGACTGTAGAAGAAAGGAAGAAAATCTGAAAATTCACAAGTTTATTTTCAGGTTTTTGCATTGTGGCAATATCTGTTTGCATTGTGTATCTGCCATTGTAGTGGTGCATTCTCATACTGAGGTTTGGAAGAGAGCTACTTTCCTGAGAGACGAGGATTTTCAGGAGAGGAAGAGAAAAACATTAAGAATTTTGATTTACATGCCTAATATGGTTGTGAAAAATTCCTTAGCTATACTGAGATTTGCTTTTGTTTGTAGAGATAGATCATAGGTTAGCTACATGGCCAAAGGCTGTGAAAAATTCTGCTGTGATCAAAGCCTCATTCATGAAAAAAGAAAATCAAGCCAATTTTACTTCTAAGCATTAATTAGAATAAATTAAAAAAAAAAAACCTATTTTTTTTTCTTGTAAATTTACTACTCAAAATTTATGTGATTATTTTAATCTGGTTATCTGGTTATTTTAATCTGTGATTATTTAATGCTCAATGCCAGGAGAGTTGACAGTGTTGCTGAAAATAATGGAATCACCTGATTTTTAATCTTTAAGGAGCATTTAAAAAAATTCTTGTGTTCATGTGAATGGCAAACGAGGTTAATTTTTTGGTTTTGTCTAATGAAATATTTATAGTCTAAATAGTTCTTAGGTGAAAACATGGATGTTCTATGCAGCCCTAGAACTCTCTGTATTCAGTGAAAAAAATATATGAAAACATACTGGATGGAACTTTGGTATCTAATGTAATTATATTGGATTAATATCCAGGTTTCTTATCAGATGAAGCTCTTTATTCTTAAAACCATAATATCTATTTCCATGGTCATCAGAGATGCATTTTGAAACTTTTTTCAGAAATGGGCTCTAAATTAGCATTTCAAGAAACTAATAGATAATTATTATTTTTGGGTCTGAGTGCTGTGCAGGGGCGATGCAGGTACATAAATAAGAATAATTTATGGCTCAAATTCATGACAGGCTGACTAAGTAACTTCAATAAGGAGCTGGAGTAACTTGGCAGCATAATTAACCCAGAGTAGCTCTATATTATAATTAAGGAAAAAGGAGAGAAAGGGAAAATTACTTGTCTAGGTTCACAGGAGAAGTTGGTATGAACTGAATGCAGATATCCTGTATTGCAGTCTGTCTCTGTCACTAGAGCAGTGCTATAAATTTCGTTTTCCTCCTGCACTTGGAGAATAAACTCCCTTTCAGACTAAGGAGCAAGCTGATTGCCCTAGTTTACTCAACACTCTGCTTTAGCATGCAATTTTTTTTCATGAACAGTCAAAAAGTAGTTTCCCAAAAGAAAAATTGCTTTTTTATACCTGCTCTGAGCTACCTTAGGGGAAGAGAGATGAGAAGACAGCTTTGAAAATTGCTCTGACAGGAAAAGAAAAAAAGGCTATTTTAGGCAAAATGCAAAATCAGGAAAAACCTTGCATATTGCTTGCTTGAGGCACAGTTCTGCTCTTGTGGAGATGTTTACACAGGTAGCATCAGAGCAGCAGCAGAGAGACTTTACATATGTGCCCTGTCAGGGCAGGCCAGGGTAGCTCAGAGCCTGTGACCACCCAGGAGCTGGAAGGGGAGCTGTAGGTGACACACAGGAGGCCAAACCTGCTCAGGTGGCATCAACAGTCACTTTTCTCTAAGCAGACCAACCTTGTGCCTAATCACAGTACTAACAAAGCTGAGATTTCTCTACCTTGCAGAAGAGTACAAAGCCAAGCTCTTTCTTTTGATGTATTCCTCTCATGAAGAAAACAGTTGTGGGTTGCTTTTTTTCTCCTTTTTTCCCCCTCCATATTGGGAACATTAAAACTTTTTTTTACAAGTGTTTTTTGCTATGCTGTGCTTTATCATGAAACTCAGGCCACATAACTTGTTTTGAACAGCATAGAAGAAATGTCTTTAATCTACTGTATAAGGTGAAAGCTAATATCCTAGTTTGAGCCAGGACAGAACCATTTTTCTTTCTAGTAATTTTACTTTTCACTTCGCCTGCCCCCAAACAGGAAAATATCTTTATATTTTTTCAAAGTTGCACATGAGAGAAGTTAAGAAAATTGACAATTTTTTTCATAACATCATCTAATGTCTTCAAAAGACCATCGATGATTCCAGTTTCAGGAATATGTTCTTTTCAGTCTCACAAGTATCAGTGGTTAGGTGAGGAACACTGTGGGAAAGTCAGGATGTGAGCAGGAAGCCTCTCCAGCTGTGGTGGAGATTGCAGATCCCCAGGGATGGTTCTCACTTGCTCTTGTTATTCCAGCTTTTCTAAAATGTGGATGTTTGCAGCCAGATCCAGGGGCTTAGAATGAACTTAATAAGCTTTAGTGCTGGATATATGACAAGAAGTAATTGGAGCCTTATAATTTTGGAATCAGAAACCAGAATTCTAGTCATATCCCACTTTTTGCCCTTGCAAAAGTGGACTCAGGTTTTCAAGTCTAAGAGAGGAGTCAGTTGGCTCTGAAACAGTCCTAGGATCTGTCAGAATAACTTGTTTTCCTGAAAACAGTCTTCTCCTAAGTGAGTAGTGGCAATGTCTTCAACAACATGCTTTAAACGAATGAAGAGGTTTCATACAGATACATAGGTCTACATACATGTATTTTGTGTAAAAAATGTTTATTAAATATTTCAAACAATCATTTCCAGAAATGGCTTACCAGTAGTTTAAAAAGTACTGGTTCTTGTTCCTTCTACATAGAGCTGGTGGTAGCTGAAGAGCTTGTGAAAACCTTATTCTGTGAGGCATTTCAAAACAGGGAGGAGCCAACATTTCCAGTCCAATACCTTTTCTGAAAAATCTTCATACAGATCTTTCAGAGTGTAGCACTTTGTATATAAATGTGGCGTACTTATGTGACTATATAAAATAATAAAATTTAAAAAAGATTGATTTGCTTCCATTCACAGTCTTGAAGCAACCAGTCCTCGTTTAAAGTTTTGATCCTGCTGTAAAACTGATCAGTGGAGATTTGGTCAGTTCTATCAGCTCTTTAAGTTTTGATCATCATAATGATAATAAATTAAGAATCCACAGCAATTCAAATATTTAAATGATTCTTTTTTTTGTATACAGGATTTATCATGCTTAAAAAAAAACCCAAAAACAAAACAAAAAACCCCCAACCAAGACCCATAGTTTCAATAGGAATGATTTCCCAGAGGCTTATGTTCTTGCAATTTATGAGTGTTCTCATCCTTTGTTTTGTACACCAAGCCTTCTGGTGTTCTGCAGATGAAGCTGGAATGCACTTTATACGTGAATAATCTTGGCTGCTTTATGAGGTAGGGGTTTGGCACTGAGGTGAGTGTAATCAGCTTAGTAGAAATGTTTGAAATCTCTTAAGAGATGAAGAATCACTTAACTCCAGACAAGAATTCACGATACACCAGAGCATATGAACTTTGTTTTAAGGGGTCAATTTGTATGGTGTTTAAAGGGTCACCAAACTCAAACTAAGCTCAGTACAGGTCAAGAGACTTCTGGAAGGCAGGCAAGGGCATGGCTAGCAAATGCCCTGTATTCCAGGTAGAGGTGGTAAAGGCCCCTATTCTGAATAGCTCCCAAAGAGTGACTGGGAGTGAATAAACATAGCTGCCAGGTTCATCCCTGGGGAAGATCAGGTTGTCCCCAGCATCTTTCTAGTATTGGAAGCTGCAATAGCTCCTGTCTACTTATCAGTACATCTCCAGAGATGTTTGAGCAATTAGAGCAGCTGCTTCCCCACCTAGAAGGAGGGAGCCAAGGGAGATTCAAACTGTTTCTTAGGAACTTCTACTCTGATTGCCAGAGGTATTTGCAGACGACTAACCCACTGGTAATTGCCATGGACATTACTGCTTGTCTCAGTGTTAGCTGCAGATGAAAGAAAGCAATTATTTTTGCAGAATGTTTACCCTGGAGGGCCCAAAATGTGTCTAGTTGTTATATTAGGTTTTTTTTTTTCATCTGACTCAGAGAAGCTGAGTTTTTAATAAAGTTATTTCCATATTTCTAATTACCTTATCACTGCTGCGTAAACCCACTCTACGTTTTATGTTAAAAGACTAAACTTGCAGATCAGGCACTTAATACTTTTTTTATGATTTCAAATCAGGTAACCAAGGAAACAAGGATGCTATTTACCTTTATAATCAAAAAGTTAATGGACATATTAGAATCTACTTCCCAATTAACTTCTATAGCTCTCCTGAGAGATAAAGACAGGCTGCAATTTTATTGTTCTGTAGAGAGAGGATAAGGATACAAACCTAGCCTGAGTGTACCTTCCCAGCACTTTCAGTCACAGGATATTCTGCTATATACTGAATCTTGACATATGTAACTATTTATCCCTTACTGGTTCCTTGCTGTTGGGGAGAAGAGTCCTTCTGACAGCTGGAGAAATGAATTAAATCATTTGCTTGGAACTCTTAAGAGTGAAAAGTCAGGTTTTTAAAAGGGGAACTTGCAAAGGAAGTAAGAACATTGTTTAAAACTGGTGTGTAAGGCATATGGGAGAACTAAACCACAATGAAATAAGAGTGATTAGGTCTGTTGTTGACTGATATACCTGAGGCAACCAGCTACTAGCGGGGCCTGTGCTGCTGTGTAATGTAAACCCCAAGCAGGTGCAGTGTTATGATGTATTTACACAAAGACAGTAATGTTTTCCAGTGCTCCTAAAAGCATTTCAGTGAGACATTCCAAGATTGTATTTTTTTTTTTCATGGCTGTTCAAGTCCTTCATTTCTTTCTCCTCCTCTGACTCCAGCAAGATCAGAACTTACAATATTATTGTTCCTTGTAACCATGACTTTGTTTTGTATCGTTATATCTTGTATAATTTTTTTCCTCTACCTATCAAAGCCAACAAACCCTTCCAATATCAGATTGCAGTCCAGTGTGTTGATTATGATTAATATATATTTGCTTTTCTAGACTAAGCTATATCTATAGGTAGTAGGCTCTTTCTGGTCTTCTTTTCTTATCATTTATCACTATGTTCCAGAGTTAAGTGACAGTTGCATCCTGGACTCAGACAGCCCCATTTGCTGCCAAGTCCAATTTGGGACTTCTGGTTGTTGCTGTTGGGAATTACCAACTGAAGGATATGGGTTCCATATTTACATATTAGCATATATTGGTAATTCACCATAATTACTACTACTTCATTAAACCTATCCTAGGTTTATTGCAGCCTTGTAGTCTCTCTCCTTTATTCCCCTTTTTATCTTCGCTTGGAAGGTAGTGGGGAAACGACAGCATCTCTCAGCTAGTTGTTGGCTAAAACTGTGACAAGTGTCAATCTATCCAGACCTGCCAACTTCTTCCCATTCTGTAACTCATTTTCATCTACTTCTGGGGAAAGGAAAAATAAAAAGGAGATTATAGTTTCTGAAGATATTTTTTCTTGAAATGCATTTTAGCAAGTACCTTGCCTGCCAATGAATAAATGAATCAGTCCTGTCTGTGTTTTTTATCCCTAACTGCTAGTTTGCAGCTTGAAAATGTAGTGCAATTGTAAGTAGATTTGTTTATTTAACTTTTCTGGTTTTTACAAATGTCATATTGTACAAAACTATCAGACTACTTTAGGGCAGAAAAACCTACTTCATCTTGGTACCCTGTGGACTCTCTGCTTTCTGTTCAAATAAATCTGCCTGGTTTACTCTAGAGAAATATTTGTATGTAAAATGAGTGTGTATATATATACATATATGACAGAGCAGGTACAGGTAGTTGGTTGGAAAATTAGTCTTGCTTTGAGTTGACATGTGGACAATAACTTGGCCAATAACAAAGTGCTAATAACCACATTAGTTTAAAACCTAATTTTTTCTCATGATTTTTCATCTAGGTCTCTTGCTTTTCACCAGATGCTTTTTAGGCTGTAATTACTGCCATATATCTACTACTTTGTTACTAGAACCAAGAGGAACCAAACTACTGGTGGCTGGACTGGATGGCCTGGAGATGGTTGTTGTGGATATTCAGAAGGTCATCACTGATAAAAAGGTAAGTGGCATGACACTAACTTTGAGGGTACTTTATTATTTGTTTATATTTTTAATAATCTCAGAGATTTCTGCCATTTTAAGTAACATTTTAAATAAGTAAAGATTTTTAAGTAAGACTGCCATTTTAAGTAACACAGGCATGTTTTTGTTTTGTGTGCAATGACATCCAAGTTTAGTGTTCTGTACATTTTTGCTTTGCCTTTCTCTCTGAAGAAGGCTAAGACAGCTCTGTTTCTAATGCTATATTCCGTGAGCTTTTTAAATGGAGCAAAGCCTGAAGTGTCTTCTCTCTGGAGAATTCTATTACCAATGGTCTTAAGATTTAACTTTCTGAACAGATTAAAGTTATTCAGCTGAAAGAGAAGGAGCAGATCACCATGCTGCAGGATACCCTGTGCTCATAGCATCCCTGGGGAAGTGGGAGCTCCAGCTTTTATTCTTTCCCAGGAGATATGATGAGCTAGACATCCACTATCATAAGTCTAATGGAGCAGGTCAGGAAGGAGATCCCTGCCTCCTGAGGTTTCAAGTGCTCCAGCATGCTGGAAAAGTCCCAGCATGGATAGTACCACAGCTGGAAGGCAAAGGGTGGCTCTGTCTTGCTAAGCAAGACCTGTCCAGTGCTCAAGCTGTCAATGTGCAATGTCTGTGCAATGAGAGCTGTCGATATTCAGATAACAGCTGAGGACTTCAGTGCTTCCAACTTTAAACAGAAGTATGAAGCTTTTGGGAGTAGGAGCTTGTGTACCCAGAAGGCATCTGGCTAGGATTTAATTTCATGGAGAGTTATAAATGTAGAAACCTGATCTTTTAGGAGAATGTCTGTAGAAGTTTTCTGCAACTTGCCTCATTCCTACCAGTTAGCAAACATTCTTTATCTCAGACTGATTAAAAAGTGTGTTGGGTACTATGTACAGTGTCCTAAGCAGATCAAGCTAAAAGTGCTTTAAAGTGGTGGTGCTCAGGTTTGTTGGTGTTAGTGTGACAAAAATAACCTGTCCTGTCAGGGGTGAATTTGGACCTAAGTCTTACCAGCCAAAGTTGTTACAAAACCAGAACAAACTTTAAGTTTCTGATAGCCAAGACAGCAGGATTTTTCAGATGAACTGGACAAAGTTTATTTTAGGTTTTTTTGGTTTGTTTTTTTTTTTAATTTTTAAATTTTTTAAATTTTTAAAATTTTTTTTATTTTTATTTTATGTTTTTTTTCCAAATTTACAGAATTATCTTCTGAGGGAAAGAAAAAAAAAAAGCTGATCTATTGACTCAATAACTTTAAATGTCACCCAAATGTCACTTTTGAAGTAAATGAGAACACTTTCCCAAATGAAATGAGTGACTCTAATGATATAAATCCCTTGGAAACTATAAACGAGTGTCTTCACTTAGAATTCAATAAGAAGGACAGTGAAACAAAATAAATGTGTTCAAACCTATTTTGCGATGAAAAGAACACATATTGGCATATGGAAAGGTAAAATGTTAACATTCTTTCTTCAGGGACCTTTGTTTTTTTATCATCATTGTCATTCCAGTTGATATACAAGGTGTCTATCACTACATACTGAGGTCTGTTATAAAGAATTGTTTGTGAAGGATTCATTGGGGTTGCTTTTCTCTGTAAGACCTGATGAAAATTATGCCAGTGACAAACGATTGCTTATTTAGGAGAGCAAAAATCAGGCTTTTATGAGGAATAAATAGGAAAGGTGAATTACCCCTATTATCCAAGAAATAGGACAAGAAAACCTTGAAAATTGGTGGTGTAGGTTGTAAGGCTACAAATCAAACTATTCTGAGATGATGAAAGAAAATTTGTAATTTTTTAGTAGATAAGGTCATAGAGCCATAGAATAGTTTGTAGTCAGAAGGAACCTTAAAGATACTCCAATAATTCCAACTCCCCTGAGACGGGCAGGACACTTCCCACTAGACCTGGTTGCTCAAATTCCTCTCCAGCCTGGCCTTGAACATTTCCAGGGAGGAAATATGTTCAGGATTGTATGTGACTAAGGAAAGCCCTTTTACAATGCTTTGAGAAAATATTTGAGCCGATCAGAGAAAGAATTAAAATGCAAGGAAAAGTTAGATGCTGGCATCAGAGATAATGTGTTTTTTAATTCTAATATTGTATTTTAATTGAATTTAACTAGTATGACAAAGAAATAAAATGTAAAATGAGCTATCAAACCAGGAAGCAATACAGCATAATGATGCTGAACAAGACACTATGTATTGTGAAGTATTTGTTACACTTTTTTCTCTCCTGGAAGTATGTGTTCAAAATAAATTAATCTTAGCAGAGAAGGCCAAAGGGGGATGAGGAAAGCTTGGGCAGAGGTTGAAAAGCTCATTTCCTGATGCTATTTAATGTACTGAAGTCTTTTATTGCACTGCACTGGAATGAAATAAAGCCCTTTGCAAAGTGTTCTCAAAAGCAGGCTGTGTCAAAAGTCCTCTCTCTTGATCAAAACATGTACTTCTGGGAAAGTGCACACTGTCTACTTCCTTGTGGCTAGAACTCTGTGCTGCCAAAAAGCCAGCCACAAATCCATGTTTTGTCTGCCCAGGAGAGGAGGTTTTCATCTCAGGCTGTTTCGAGTCAGGGAAGGCAGGAGGTAAACCCACTTCTCACATACTCTTGAAGAAGTAGAAGGATCGTGTCAAGTGACTGCCTGAGAAAAAAATGTTTCACCCATCCAACTGCAGTTAAACTTTGACAGTGTGTACTTTGGGAGAATGGCCCCCACCACCCCCAGCCCCATGTCCATGCCAGCACTCCTGGTGTAAGCTTTGAGCTTGTTTCTGAAAGAACAGTTCTGCACTCAAGGCCTCCAATGAGGGTTCAAGGTGGATATATGTGTTTTGTTAGCCTTTCCTCTATGAAAAAAGAAAAAAAGCCCTGTAATGATCTTTCATATCAGGCCCTCAGAATTGGTTTATTTTATAGCTGTGAAAATGTCAGGTAAATAAAATGCCAGAACTGGTTTCCACCACAGAAATATCAGCACTTAAAGCCTGCAAAGCACCAACAGGGAAAATTCCTTCTCCCGGGAGCTTGGAATCGTTATAGGATTATGTAGAAATATTTTAAACTAATGGAAATGACAGTAAGTGACACTGTCTACTTCGGTGGTGTCTACAGGTGGCACTTTCCAGTTTCTAGATCCACCAGAAGATCCTGGGGTCTGGTTTATTTCAATGTTTATTATTATTGTTTTATTTGGATTATTACCTGCAAGGGAGAGAGGACACTAAATTGATTCTTTTCAGCTGGCCTTCCTTCCAATACTAGACAAACTTTGCCTTTAGCAAGTCATAAAGTTAGATTCTAGGGTTTTTATGATTTATATATATTTTTATTACTGCAGAGCCAGAAAAACTGGAGACACAATCCTAAACTATGTTTGGCAACATCCTGCTTCCTTAATAGTTCCCCAGAATGCCCTTTTCTCTCAAAAATACAGATGAAGCAAACACAGCATACTTTCTGTATCCCCAGCAATGGGTATTTCTCTTCAGGCTTCCAAGAGATGTCAGTCTGGCATCTTCCTTTCCTTTATTGCAAGTAGAAATTTCAAAGCTTAGAAATTTAACCAGGCCATATCCTGTAATGTTTGCTATTCTGATATCCTGTAATATTTCCATCTGATCTCAGCTTCTATCAGGATCAGGAGGTGTTTTGCTTTGTCTTTCCTCACCTTTTCCTCCAGTGCATTCTCCTCTGACAGAGCAATAACAATTTTAAATCTCCTTTCCTTTGCAATTTTCACACATAAAATCTTGTGGTATTCTGCCTCCCCACAGCATCATGCATAAAATATGGTTGACTGCCTCTCATTTTTGGATTTCAGCATTTGCTATATTTTCCCCTTTTGCTCTGTTTCTAGTGGGTTAAGCCTTCCTCTGATCTTCAGGGGATATATACACAGCAGCAGTCATCTGTTGTTTAAAGACAGGTTAGGAAGTAACAAGTCAATGCCATTATTTGGCAGATTTTTATGTGAAGATTTTTAGTACAAACAATAGTTTCATGGAAGAGCTGTACACAGCTGGAAAACTGCAGAGATGGGGTATAGATAAACAATCTCTGTGTCTGAACATTAACACACTGGAATTTTCTGAAAAGATTATTCAGGTTCTGATGACTAATATTCAGCCAATTTTATGCCTGAGAAAAAAATACAAACCTCTTACATCTTACAATCAAATTTTAATTCTCAAATGTTTCTGTCTTCATCAAAGTGTTTCCTTCTAGCAATAATACTTATAATAAGAAACATTATTTTCAAGACTAAACTAAAGTGACTTCGCTCACATGAGCTCTGCTTAATGTGTTACCAGTAAAATAATGACATTTTAAAATTTCTATGAAAAATCGAATTTAAAAAGTCTATAAAGTCACACTTTAGGCATAAAATGGATGAGATCTACAAAGGCAACTTTATGTAAGTACCTCTGAAAGGTCAATTTTTTTAATGCCCTATTCCACAAATACAAGAGACAAGCAAAGCATTTAATCTAATAGGTGAATCTCCAGGATTTTCCACATGTTGGGAATTTTTCAAATCCCTAATTAAGAGATATATTTCAAATGTTTGTTGCCTATTATTCATACTGTATTGTATTGTGTTGCATTCCTGTCAGGATTATGGAAACTGAACTTTTTTTTTTTTTTTTTTAATAATAAAAAGAGTATAACCTGTGTTTCTGAAGCCTGGTTTATTACAGCTCTTGAACTTCTTTCTTCGCATAACGAAATGAAATAGAAGACAGTGCTGTTATGGAATATGAGGTTCCTATGTCATTCAGTTTTTGTCTTGTAAATCAACAGTCTAGGACAAGCAATGTCTCTTGGATTGTGTCAGCTGGAAAAACAGCAAATATTTTCCTGCCAAAGTTTTGGAGTCACGAGCAACATGAAATTGCCTTTTTACCCTGGCCTTTACAATATAACCAGCTGGAATCATTAAATCCTGGCCCTTATAACAGCAACCTTTTCACAGTAAGTTGAGGCTGAACAATGAAAACATCTAGATAGCATATAATCCTGTCATGCTATACTCTAGCAACATTTAGGATTTTTGTATTTAAACTGTTGCTGTAGTCAAATCAATAAAAATTTTTAAGGAATGCTTGAACACTTAGGATGATTTAATAAAGATTGCCAGTAATTACTTTCTTTACAGTATTGGCACCTCATGATATATCTAATATATTTTAAATTTCTGATAATGTGAGATATTGATCCTTAGACATGATTAGTTACCCTGGTTCCATTGAAATCACAGGAGCCTATTAAGGGGCTGGGTGTTGTAAATTGATGAGTAACAGTTTTGCAGTTGAAATTCCATTCTGATAATCAAGACTGTTAACAGACGCTCTTTATACTCAGACAGAACCTTCCAGCAAAAAATATGCTGAAAATAATTAAGATGGTGGAATTTATTTGATCAAAAATTCATGAGTTCATCTGTAGTCCAGAATATGTTTGAAACCAAGTACATGCTTGAAATAAATTAATTGGGATTTTCAATTTATTCTTACCCTATTTTTGATGAGGCAAGTTTTGATGAACCTAAATAATTATCAGTACTAAAAGCTGTTGCATTAAAAATTGCTCTGTAATAACTAAATAAGTCTGTAAAAATCATACCTGCACTGTATTCCTTCAGCTGGTTTTCCTTCTAGAAAGCCACCATCAAATCCAAGGTGCTTCACAGATCAGAAGTAACTACACTACAGGAGGATTTAGTGCTATCATTAACTACCAGTGTTACCTAGACTTCCACTCTTCTTACTGGAGAACATTCTTGTGATCAAAGGAATAATTTTTTATTTTTTATTTTCACAAATTAGCTGAAACAACATCAGGTTCAAGCAGGAACTCTTGAAAAAAAGCTCTGTTTTTCCATTATTCACGTAAGACAAAACAAAGTAATGGTGGAATAAGAAGCAGCACAGTATCATTTGTAAAGACTGATGTAATTAGAAGTAGGTGTATTTCTTTTCACATTCCAAGAGCTTCATGAAGACTGACACCATCTTACTTGTGCAGGCTGTCTCTAGTGTTTATTAACCCTTACTGTAGGTAGCTGTTAGTAACAGCTAGTGTGTAAAGTTCCCCTGTAAAGAGAATTTACACTATCCTGAAGTATTTTTGACAAAAGAAATGTCCAAATTAGATTTATCTGAAGATTTAGTATTTATTTTTTCAATTAAGCTTCAGTTTTCAGCACCTCCTTTTCTTTTTTTCGCTTACCATTGCTACAAATAGCGTATGCAAGCTTAAATTTTCAGTCTTAGACTGGGAATGCTTCAAGATCTGCTTAGTGAGTAGATCATCCCCTCAAATGCATCAAAAACGGTGATTATATTACTGTACTCATTGCAGTTATCATCAGGGAAAGAATCTTTGTCAGGGGATAACTAACTCTAAACCACAAAAAATGCAGTACACAGCACTAGAGGATCTCCATGATGTTCTATCAGTGATCAACAAAAAATGAAGAAATATTGGTAGAAATGGTTAGATGCTAAAAGCCATGAACTTCCCTTTGGCTGAACCAGAGAACCTCTGAAAATGAGTGTGACAGGAGAGTGAATTTAGAGCTGCTTAAACATGATGACTTGCCCTACTAAACTACCTTATCTTTATCCAATTTAGAAGGAAAAGAACAAATGGCAAAGTGGGGTTGTAGGTTAAAGATTTATGGGCATTATCCATGCCAGAAAAACAAACCATGCCAAGTAAAGTCTTCCAGTGCTGCAACTAATTTTTTTAAGTATAATTGATAGAATGGTCCATGACCTTGCTTTGGTTTATTTCAACTGGCATTTCTCTGTGGAACTAATCAAAAAGGAAGACTGCATGAAGTCATGCTGTTTTCAGGTTTCTTTGGTTAAATCATATGGATTTGGTACATGTCTGATCTCAATAACAAAGAGTGACATTGCATGCTTAGGTTATTAGCAGAGACGTATCTAACAAACAGTTCTCTGATTATTCCTGCCAAAAATTCACCTTAACAAATCAGAGAGGATATTTGAGGCTGTATTTTTAAATAGCTGTGAAGCTTTGTTTGGTTTTTTGTCATTGTTTATTTTTCTTTGTTTTGGTTGGGTTTTTTTTTTGTTTGTTTGTTGGTTGGTTCTTTTTTTGCTTATTTGATTGGTTGTTATTTTTATTAAGAAAAATGTAAAATCAAATGCTCCATTGCTTGAAACATGAACCGAGACAACAAATGTTCAGAAAAACAACTGGAAAATTTCTACTAGGTAGCTGCCTAGTAACTACAATAAAAATTATTTAAAGTAGTAGAGTGTGTTGATGATCCTTCAGTCATGTTAGAATGATGCTTTAGGAAGCTGCAGAAATCATGACTGCAAATTAGTGTCTTAGACACTGTTGGGTCTCCTTATTTTCAAGATTAAATGTTGTAGGCTTTTATAGTATAATCAAATTACCATAGAGTTCTTTTCCTAAAGTACAAACTTATCAATAATAGTTATCTTCCAGTCCCTTGCCCAGGAACATGCTTTAGGCAAGGAATATTCTTTATTTGCAAATCTGCCACAAAGTATTTTTTTTGTCCTCCATAGTTAAATATTAAGACCTTCTCATTATAGTTTTGTTTAAATTTTTTTGTGTATAGTTCACAAAAACAACGACAAGAAAGAAAGGATTTGCAGACTCATTCTATAGAGGTTTTGGAATTCTTATTAGCAAGAGAGAAAAAGACAAATTCCTGAAAACTATTACTGTTAGGTGTCTTTCAATTTGAAATATACCCATTCCTAAAAAATTCCTAATTCATCCATGGTTGATTGCTGGCAGATGTAGTTACCAATTACACTATGTCTTTACTTTCAGAAGATCAGCTCTTCATAAATGCTGAATTGCAGTATTACTAGTCAAAGCTTGTTTTCTTGAAAGAGTTGATTAATTCAGTAATCATTTTATGATAATGAAAAATGTCTGTAATTACTGAAATAAATAAATAAATAATAATCCAAAAGCAGTTACACTGTGGTAACTGCAGGTTGTAGAAATCTATCTGGGGAATTGTTTTAAGCTGAGTCTCCAGAGGGGTGCAAAAGTTTAGTCATTTAGGGATGCTATCAGCTATCTTGCTGTAAACTCCTTCTCCTGGCCACTACCTTAACCATCCTCCACAAGACCATTGCTGCTATGGTTTTTAGTTATTTTTTTACCAGGTTTAGGTAACAGAAGGGGCAGGTGAGGGGTTTGTGCTTCACATGAGGATGAAGGGGTACTGATAAATAAATAAGTAAAAGCATCCTTCGTCACTTGGGCATACAGTAGATTATTCACAGAGGCTGCCACGTTTCTTAAGCCTTCAGTGGCATAGCAGAGAGACTTGCCTGAGTAACTTATCCCTAGACTGGTGAGGTGCATGTCTGCAAACAGTGTGCAAACAGTGAAAGCCTTCTCCTAGGGCTCTTGCTGTCTAGGCCTGAGACAGGTGAGGCACTGAGTGTTGCGTTTGCTGTCTTCAAGTTGAAGGAAAACTTCCTTTGCAAGCCTAAATGGAATGAAAGCCAACACCCTTGGTGAGATGCAGAAGGCTCCTGGGATGGAAGCTACTCACTAATAACTGTTGGCAAGGAAGAAATGAGGCAGAGTATGGGCTGAAGTATCACAGCATGTGGTTATACTTGATGCAGGGATCTGGAGGAACCAGGGCTGTGCTTCCTTGTATGCAGCAAGGTGATGAGACACCCACTCTTCAGCTGCACTTTCTCCTCTCTCCCAGTGGATGAGGGATGTGGGGTTTTAATGGAGAACTTAAATATATTAAATTCTGGAAGCTCACATACATAGGCTATCAGAAATATCCTAAATGATTGGTTTAAGAAAAGGCAGCATATTATAGTGTTGTCTGGAATGAAAGCTTATTGTGTTACTGGCAGTTCCGTGAAATTGGGTGTCTTTCTCCTTAATCAATCACTTGTTCTTCTCATCCTTTCTGAACCAAAAAAAAGATCTTGTAGCCTTCCAGAGATGAAAAGCAATTTATGTGAGGCAGCTTTTTTCTACTGAGTATGAGCCATTTATTTATTTCTTGGTAATATTAAAGAATGTAAAGGATGAAATAACGGATGGCTTTTTTCTGGATTAGAAATTGGATTTTCTTTGGAGACATATCTTTGCTGAGTTTAATAGGCAAATTGCTGAGTGAGGATTTTTTACTGTACTTCAAGGCAACATACAACAAAGCCTAATGAATACAGGTTGCAAAAGGACTTCCAAATAGTTAAAGGACTTCTTTCTATTTGATTATATTTGACACTGCACTAGTTGAATTATTCTGTTGTGTTGTTATGGCAACTTTAACTGAGTTGCCTATTAAACTGTGTTCTCTGATAACACAGTGGGGCAAATTTATCACATTGGACATACCCTGCAGTTTCTATTTACATGCTTACTGTAATAATTTTTGCTCTTAATTTAAGGAACATTTGATTTGAAGTTCTGGAAATTTGTATCAAAGGAAATATACAAGAAAATATTTCTTTCATTGTTTATTTTTTTTTCATTGTTTTCTGTAATTTTCATACAGGCTCATTTTCTTGTAGAATAAATTCTCCCAAATATAAAATTATACATAGAATATGTTTTTGATTTTTTTGTTTGTTTGTTTTGCTTCAGTGAAATTTTTGAATGAGGAAAACGAAACATAACTTTGCCCTACATTTAATTACTGTGCCTTGTAAGAGATATATACAAGTAATGCTTTTTTTTAATTTTTCTTTTAAATGAGAAGCCAGGATTACAAAATACAGAGAGCGATGGCATATGAAAGCCAAATAAGCATACATTTTGGTGTTTCATAAAGGGTTTTATGTGATTGTCACTACTTTGAAAACATGAACATCTGTGTCCTTTTGACAGCTGGCTATATAAATCACAAAGGATTTGCTAATTGTTAATACAGTTGTCCTTGATATCATTCTGCACATTTTTAACTGTATAGTAAAGTTAATTAGCTGGGAATGTGTAGTGTTGCAGGTGAAACATTTTGAGCTGTTTATTTTTCCACTGACATGAATCTTAAAATATATTTCTATTAAGATTTTTCTATTAAGAAAACTTTGTGTTCTATTTTTATAACTGTTTTAAAAAATTCTGTTCTAGCACAAGTAAATATTTGAAATCTCACTTTTCACTGTTGGGTAGAAAGAAAATCACCCAGAAAATACTGGCAAGTACTGTAAATTATATCTCTTTCCCAGTAAGAGCATCTGGTATTTTGGCAGACACCCTTGGTAGATCTGTTATACTGGAGGCTCTAAATTTCTTTTCCTGAGAATTTTGTTTGGCTGTTTTGGTAAGTGAGTATCTGACACTCATGTTCCTACTGCCATATTTGGGAACCTGATTTTGCCTCAGACCTTCAATGGGAGGATCTTTAAGTATGGATAGTTAAAAGATTACAGCCTATTATTTCTTGGGAAACTGGTTTTGATCAGAGAACTGCATGTGGAAAGTATCTGCCTTCTGAAGAATATCTAAATTCTACTGAAATAAAACAAAACAGAACAAGCTACCAATAGAATTCTGTTTTAGACAGATCTTCTTTAAAAAGAAAAAGCTTAAAAATATCTGAAAAGCACAACACTGTTTACTGATTAGCCCTATTTGTAACAGCTATTCTTTAGGTGAAGGTTCCTGCTTGGGCATTTTGCAGTCCGGTTGGGAGCAAGCTATGCATTTGGTCTGTTTGCTGTTCATGTTATTTTAATCATAATCTGTTCATCTAAGTATAAAACATGACCACACTGACACCGTCGTATCTTACCCCTTGAACTAACCTCAAGAGTTATCAATGAAGTAAACTAATACTTAAAATGCAGAACTACTGACTACAGTCCCTGTGAAAATTATTTGCTCATAAATTTATCAGTGAAATATTTTTACAAATTAATTTTCTACCCACTTTTAGCTAAAGTTCTAGAGTATATGGTGTTCAGTATGCATTATTTAGTCTTAGTATTGTGTAATTAATTTATTAGGCATGTGACTTGCTGAAGTTCTTCTTGTTAAGTTCTTTCAGGATAGTGTCCACTTCAGTCAGAGAAACGTAAAAGCTTTTGGGAGTATAGCATGGAGGATGGTAAGAAGCTGAGGAAATTTTTAATGTTTTCTCTCTTTTCTTTTTTTCCTGAAGAATATTCTTTCTTGTTTTAATAACTGCCCTTAGCCCATTGTATAGGAATTTTCATGCATTATCAGGTTTGCTTTGAGTATCTAGATATCATCTTTGGTACCTGCAGGAGTTTTACTCTTATGTTGCTCATAATTTTTTCTTTATTTTATTTTCACAATATTACCCTTTTTTGAAATTCAATACTCCTTACAGAATTATTTTTCCTATTTCATCTTTTATTCAGTACAACTATGATTCTGGTTATGCTCTTCTTATTTTAATATAATTCAAAGAAATAATACCGAAAGAACATGCTCATCTATTCCCATTGTTAACCAACTATATCATTTTCATATGGACATTTAGCCACTATGATTTTCATCCTTTCAGTACTCTCAGATCAGTAAGCATACATGTGGTTTTTCAAGTACTGTTCAGGAAGGATTTACAAGGACTCTGACCTCTGCAAAGCATAATGGCACATCTCAGCCTCTGGCAAAACCCTGCTTGCACTGAGGAGTAAGATTGGACCACCTGCTGAGCTTCAATATTGCATTCTTCTGCAAGCACATTACTTTTTGATTGGAAAATAATAACAACTGAGACTCACTAAATGGCTGGTTATTTGAGTAAGATCTGCATTCTCTGTTTTGGCACAGGTGGGGATTCATCCCTTCCAGAGTGAACAGTTTCTCTGAGCAGGCAGAGGAACCTGTAGGGGTAGAAGTAGCTGCATGCAGGTGGGTGGTTGCTGCTCCTAGGGGCAGTGATATGGTATGGAGTAACAGCTTGTGGTCCTGCAAAGAGGGCAGGCAGCAGGAAGAAAAAAAACATTAACTGAGCTACCTCTCTCCTGCTTTATCACAGGCTAAATAGTTTAGTAGGTGCTCCTGTGGCAGACAGAAAGCCTGCCTTGCAAGAGAAGCACTGAGTGAGCAAGGTCAGTAAGTGTCCCAGGGCTGTGGAGCATCTTCTAACAGAAAAAGAGCTGAGGAAGCACAAACTAAAGAAAGAATTTAGCATCAGGAGAGCTCAGATTATTTCCATCCCAAACCTCCCCGAAGTCTTCCATCCCACAGCCAGCACCTTATTGCAAAAAATCTCAGGTTCTTTCCATTCCTTTCTCACTCCCTGGATGACCACCAACCTGTTTCTCCCTTTCCTACAGGGCTACAACTCTCTCTGCTGAAGTTTCAGTTTTGTTACCCCATTCATACTTCATGTAGCAAGGTATACCTTTACTTTTGCAGGCAAACAGCTCTTTGTGGCTATTGTGGAGGGATGCAGTTTAGGAACACATACCTTGATTTATCTGGGTTAGCAGCTTCACTAATGCTGAATTAGAACCCCTCCATCTGAATGAAGACTTTTCATCTCCCATTCAGTCTAGGCAGATGGGTACTATAGAATTCAGCTATGAAAAGTTATCCTGTTTAATTCTTCCTCTAGAGTGGAATCTTTGTTTTTCTGAAGGAAGTGTAACATTTTAATTGGAGGTTAATTCATCAAGGATGGGCTATGAAATGAGAAGCTAAACCCTCCAATTCATAAATTTAAAAAAAATACAGGCATCTAAACTGACTACTTGTATAAGTAATCACATTAAATATTCTTAAATAACATTCTTTAGTGTTAGGTAATACCTTTCTTAGCTTAGATAATACCTTTCTTAGCTTTTTCTCCTGCATGTTTGCATGGTGTAAACAGCAATCTCCTTGGTAGATTGGTAGCATGAATTCTTCATAGAAAAGGATGACTTGGGCATTATTACAAGCTTTATGAAATCTTCAAATGGCCTCTGTAAGAAGGTGGAGGTGATATTTCAATGTGTAAGATGAATGTACTGATCTAGGAGCATGCTTATATATTCCAGCTGCTGGTATACATGCAATCTGTTTGCAAAAGAGATGCTCTTTCTTGTCTTAAACCTCTACAGAGATTAATACCTCTTTAGGATCAGTTCATACCCTTTGCATACTCCTTTTCAGGAGTTTGGGTGATGCATTAAAGCTTGCATGGCCAATGTATCTCTTGCTGTCAGGAGGCAATCTTTATTTTTCTCTGCTAAAAAAATAAATAATTAAATGGTAATATCTTTCCAGAGAATATAGTTTATTAACTATTCAGCTGAAAGGACAAAAACTGTTAATGCTATCAAAGGATATGCTGGAACTTACTAAGCAGGTATGGAAGAGAATTCTTCCAGTTTACTGCTGGAGAAGTTGGAAAATAATACTGTCTTTAACTCCTCTAAAGGAAGCAAAAGTCTTGCACATTATAAAAGCACTTGCTGTATTCATCACCATGTGATCTACACCATAGGGATTAATTTACCTGCTCAATAATCTGAAATTAGATGATTATACAGTTAAAAAAGCAGTGTTGAAAATAATCAAGGTCTGCAATAAAAGGTTCATCATTCATCTATGATTACAATAAGAAAATCCTGACATCCCCCAAAAAGCTACTGTACTGATTTTACTGTGGAATAGGTGAAGTTATTTAATTTTAATCACAAATTAGCCAGTTAAGAGTGAATTGCATAAAAGGAGCTGAAATAGACTGAAGACAGGCACTGTAGAATTGTCTTGCTATTGGGAAATCAGTTTAAGGACCATAGAGCTGAGATACCAACCATTAATTTGTCAGTGCTGGAGGCAAGATCCTGAGAGTCTCTTCTGTACCTGGGCTATCAGCAATAGCAGTATTCAGGATAAAGCCTCCCCAGGCTAATCTTTGTAAGATCAAAGAATCAGAGTCAGATTAAATTAATTTCTTTGCTTGTGGCTTATGACAGGTATTTAACTTCTGCAAATGGTGGTAGTTAGCTCACATCAGCTTTTAGTGTAACTGCTCTAACATTCTGGGAAAATGAAGTCTGAATGGTCCCTTTTCAAAGCATTTGATAGACCTCACATATCCTAGACACCTCTTTTTGTCTGGTCCACTTGCTTGGTAGTCACTAATAATTCTTGTGAATACTCTGTTTTATTTTGATGAATAAAAAAACCCAACCAACCAAACAAGTGGTTCTAAACAACAGCAACAACAGCAACAAAAAAAAACTAAATGAAAAAACAACACTGTAAAATCTCTATTCAGAGTTATGACTCCTTACATATAGCTGCTGATAACAAGCATACAAGTATCATACAAGCTGTCTCAGCATACAAGTATCAGCTTGAAGATAATAAAAAGGTTTGCTTGAAAATAAATCATGTGTTCCTTTGAGTTGGTAGTGTTTTCAAAGCAACAAACCAAAATGGAATATGTAAACAAAATAATTTGAAAATGAAAAGTCAACGTGCTTTTATTGAAAAAATCAAAAAATCAAAAGGAAATAGATTTTCCTTAGTTTTTTTGTTCTTTTGTCTGGCACTAAGTCTTGCACATTTTTATGAAAACAAAATGAATTCTTGAAACTTTTTATTTCACTCATATATATGTATATAATCTGTATCATGTGTATGACGTATCTCTAATATATCATAAATAATCTGTATCATCTATAAGATCTACATCATCTACATCCAAGTCTCATTCTGGATAGATAACATGCTGCTATCTATCTGCTGCTAGAAAGCAGAACTTTTTTTTACTTTTACTTTTTTTCTTCAGTTATCATAAAAAGAGACTTTAAGTAGCCTTAGCTCCAAGCTTAGCCAAAAGGGCCATCACAAAAATCAGTTCTACTTATCCTAATTAAGACATAGCCTGAACAGAGAGATACTGGCATTTCCACAAGCTTTTCTAAAATTTTCATTTACCCTCTCTGATGCAGATAAAATTCTTGACCTTGTCAGCCTTTTCATCTGGTCATGTATTAAATATGAGACTTTTTTTTAATGTGGAACCAACAGTTATTCTCTCATAAATCATTCTGTGATGTTTCAGAGCAGTTCCCATACTAAAAACTATGTGTGTTTTCTTTCACCCTGCTGATCGCTGGGGAAAATCAAACTTCAGCACTTCTGGGTGCCTTGAAAAGCATTTCTAATGTCAAAGAGGTACTGATTTCACATTCTAGATATGTTATATAGGGTTGTACCAATTCCAAGCTTAAGTACAGATGTACAGTAAGTGCAAACAGGACAACTGATTTGAGCACCACAGTGACAAGACAATGCTTTTGGTATATTTAAGATTGCTACACTTTGGAACTTTGCAACATTTATGAGTGAGATTTTTTGAGCATTTAGTGACCCCACAATTGCTGTTTAATGGGACAAGAAAAACTGCGTGAAAGGATTGGTGCTTAATTAAGTCTACACACCCTCAAAATGCATCCCTTCCAGACATTTCAGACATTTCAATAAACCAGCAGCCATGTTTCAAATTAATAAGAAAACATGTTCTGAACAAGCTGCTGATAATGAGTGGTCTAAAACTTTTACATTCACTGAAAAACATGTGCATAAAGCAGGATTGCATTTAAAATAGTAACCATTGCATTTCTCAGTTAATATTTTCCTTTTAGTGTGGTTATGCTGACCACATAATTACAAAGTAGAGATAACCAAACCATGACGGAATTTAGCTGAATGCACAGAACAATTTAGTAATAGATCTCAAGCTCTGGACAGAAGACTGTGCAGCTGCAAACTCTGAACATGTTATTCTGGATTTACCATCATAGCCGAATGGTTTCTGCTGCCCAGGTTTATGTGCTACTCAGTGGTTAGACATACCTATGTTGTGTTAATTATGGTAGAAAAGAAAAACATACTTAAATATATATCAGTAGTAAAATTGCTTTTATGATTAAACAGTAAGGCTAAGTGGTCTCTTGTGCCTATGTAGAAGCCTGAAAGCACACCTTCTTTTTTCTCATCTGTATACCAGGAACTAAAGAACATGAGTCTGAGATTAATTGACAATTCTGTGTTTCAGTATGGCTTAATCAGCACTTACCCTCTAGAATTTAGTCTGAAAAAAGGAGTTTTTGAAATAGCTTTCACTTCATTAAATCTCACCACCTCAGAAAAGCTGTAATTAGTCTCAGAAAGCAGAAAGTTTACTCTGAAATGTATTGAAATTACCACATATCTAGATTTCTCTGCTGCTCATGAACCTCATCTGAACACTTATACAAAAATATATTAGGCTGTGGTGGGTTTGTTTTTTGTTTTGTTTTGGGTTTTGTTTTGAGGAGCTGTATTTTTTTTTTCCAAAAAGATGCTCGTTTTAATGTACAGACTGGCAGTTACAAGGAACATAATTCATCCTTGTACACTATAAAGAGACACACACAAACACTCACATATATCTATCTTTTCCAAATCTTCACCCTTTATATTTTTTGGTGCTTATCTGCTGGATATGAGCACCTGCTGTTCTCTAAATACTCTCTCATGAGGATACATATAAACTATAAACGATGCAGCTAGAGCTGCATACAGCAGCCAGCCACTCTCTTAGCTTTTTCTTTGATTTGTCTAACAGATTGACTTTAAAATTTCTCCTTTCAGACAGTTATCTGAGCATTTCAGTTCACTCTGTGAACTATTCAGTTAGTCATCTCTCATACTCCTAAGTAATTTTTTCAGTTGTTGCATTTGAGGATAGTTTCCTATCTTGTAGGGAATATGCAATTTTACTTATGTCGTATTTCAATTTATTTTACAACTGTTTTAGAGCATTTAGGTCACAAATCTATTTGAAATTCTGTTAAATATTCTGCAACAGATGACTCTCCCTGTTTGATAAATGCACTTTGTCTTTACTACATCCATTTTGTGTGGTATCATTTCTAGTAGAATTTGATGTGGTGCTAACTCAGGTGCCTGACAAACGTATATTATGTTTATTTTTGCTATCCTTGTTTATATTATTACATTTTAGAAGAGCTTTTTTCCTCTAAAATTGTATTAATTTGTATTATCATGTGCTGCTTGTCTCCAACATAATTTTTTTTCTCAGTTGTTTTGTCTGGGATCATTGTCACGCTAATGTAATTCTACAGAACAGGTATGTGGGAAAAGTATTATCCAACATTTTCAAAGCAGAACATACAGTAATTTCAAGTTCTTTCCTTGGCCAACAAACTCTGCAGACCTGCATTTACCAATTTACACGACGAAAAGCTGGTGGAATAACTTGGAAATTACTTGAATTTTTACTGTTATAAACAGTTTATCACCAGTGACCATGGCATTGATTAAAATCAAAATAAGCACAGATATAATAAATCACTAAAAATACATAAAGCTATGCCTTCTTTGAAAAAATTACTTTTTCCTAGTAAATCATTATATGCAGTTGTGACATTTATAGATATCAGTGATGTATTTTAAGGCTTAGAGGGGCTACTATGGCAGCTTTCAATATTGAATAAATTAACAGCAGTTGAAAACAGTGAGTTGAAACTAGTTATTTGGTTTTGCAGAAGAGCATATATATGCATAACAGAGACACTATTTAAAGGTAAAGAGTGCCATAGACTCATCTAAAATTCAGTGTTGCAATGAGTCAGCCTCTTATCATTTACACAGGTGGATTCTGAAGATGAAGAATTATGAATCTGCACTTTATTAGGGGTAAGTACATGTGTGTTGAGCAGCAGGTTTGTTAAATCCCAGGCAGAGCTCCATCTAACCATGTTTACCCCAAACAATCTTCTATAATAATTAGTAAAAAGTGCTGTTATGCTCCGTGATTGTTTCTTGGACTTAATAGGGCCTCAGTAATATTTTTCTTCTCACCAAATTTTAGAATGTGTACATGGGAAGAAAGTATATATAGCTTATTATTTATGGCATGAATAGTAGAGGCAAGTAAACCCAGATAGCTCTGTCATGTAATGCACCAGTGCACAAAAGAGTCAAAAGCTTGAATGATGGCAGCTTCTGTTTGTGCTCATTAATATTAGCAAGCCCATCATTATATAATTTACTAATATTTCTGGAAGTCTTGTCTTATTTAATAAATACTTTGATATTTGGTCTCAGCAAGTTATGATGGCAAGTTACATATTTGTTTCAAACCATTAAGTTGTTATTGAGAGTATCTGAGGGTTTGTACAAGAATATAGAATCATGTCTAGGTTTTAATCATCATTTGCTTCCTCAGAAGCCAGCAACTGAGAAGAATATTGTTTCTTCACTTCCTATGTGTTATGTAACACATACAGCTTATTATCTGAAATCTAGACTAAGATTTAAGGAGAGATGGGGAATAACTTTAACAGTACTTTCCTTGGAGTAGAAGTTTATCACACCTTTAGAATTGTGTTTGTCTGATTTGTTCATGTAGATTTCCATATAAATAGAGGAAAAGCTTTTAAAAATCTTTCAGTTCATTTAGAAAAATTTGAGAGTTTAAACAATCTCAGTATCTACAAATTAGGTGTTACCTACCAGTGTAGGTAGCATTGCTGCACAACATGTATTGCAATGGAAATCCCAGCTTTCATACGGTTCCTTGCAGCATCTTTTTAAATATAAAACCAACAACTGACTTTTAGGAAGGACATTTTTTTAGCAGAACTCTTGTCAACTGACAATAGATAAAATTAAATGCATAATTCATATAGTAAAATATGATTGTGTATCACGTGTGATCCCATGCATGAGCAATGTGAAAAAAAAAAAAAGTTCAGATGAAAGGAAATTTCATCTTATTTTCACTGTGCTGTTTCATTTTTGCTATGCTATTTTGGTTTTCAAAGTTGTAATCAAAAAAATTCAAGCCTCACTATTCAGAAAGCTACTTATATGTAACTGAAGTTGGTGACAACTCTTCAAGTGCTATGACATAGCGTTGCAGATTTTTCTAGCTTCTTTACTTCAGAAAAATTATCTAGTGATCATTTTTATTGACACTATTTTTTCCTTGAAAAAGAAGAAAAATATTCCAGAGTAATAGGGAACACTGTCTTGTTTACATGGGGATTTGTTACACCTTTAATATCCTCTGATGCTAGCTTATGGTAGATCAATGAACCAGATGGACTCTGGAGTAAGAGTAAGATAGCTGAGAAACAGTGAGGAAAAAGCAGGGGAAACAACTGTAACCTGCACTATTCTTCTTGCACTGTCCTGTAGACTAGGAACTGGCAAAAGAAAGATCTTTCTGCACCAGCTTTATCACTGATTGATAAAGCTACCCATGTACTGGCATGCCCTCCTCTGTGCAACTCCAGAGATGTGCACCAGGAAGCACCTTGTATTTTAAGCTTTCTGTTAGATTCCAGAAGTTTCTTCCAATATGGGAAGTTGTTCTGAGGGGCCCGGGAATATTCCTTCACAAATCTGAGTTTATTGGAATAAGCCTGAGTGTCAGAAAAGAGCTGCTAAAACTGAGGCTGTAAGCACGGCCGTGTTGTTATTGATCCTAAGCAGATTCCATGTGGCATGAAGTAATCAGAATGGATCATATTTAACAAGGACATGGTTAACCACTGTATGGAACAATGATTCCATGAAGTTTTGTAAAACAGAACTCAGAACTTTTTGGGCTGTGTGAACTTTTTTGGTTTGTCCAGTTCTTTGGCAATTCATAAGGTGACTGTTTTAGGTGTATGTTCAGTTGTGATGACAAAACTGGACATCAGGATAATTTTAGATTAGTCCTCAAATTAAACTTCACTTGAAGTTGTCACTTGAAGTTGTCTGCCTGTCTTTCAGTTAGACAACTTCTAGGGAAGATATGTTTAAGAAGAGGGTAGCAGGATACTGGAACAGGTTTCCCAGAAAAGCTGTGGATGTCCCAGCCCTGGAAGTGTTCAAGGTCAGGCTGGATGCTGCTTATAGCAATGTGATCTGGTGAAACATATCCCTGACCACAGCAGGGTGGTTGAAACTAGGTGATCTTTAAAGGTCCCTTCCATTCTGTGATTCTATGCTAGCCCCTGTGTTCCACAACTGGCAACTGTTAAATGTTGATTAATTCACACGTATGCAGATCTGAGAGACTGAAGTATGATTTGACAAATAAGAAAATCCCACCACAGCTGTTTGTATGAGAGCCCCACAACTTCAGTGATGGCCCAGATTTTGGGTTCTGAATATGGACCTTTGGCAAGCCAGCTGGCACTGCAGCCCTGGTGCAGCTTATTGATCCTTGACTTTTCACAGACTGAGAGAAAATTAATGGTCTGAACAATTTAGAGCTGCGGTTAGTTAGCTTTTCAAGGCTGCAACAATTCACTGAGAGACAGACAGTCTTTGCAAAGCACAGACACTTCACTGGGAAAAACAACATTGAGATGACTGCCTGAATTAGTGGAAGGGACTTCTGGAGGTCTTTCATCTCATTACTGTTCAATTAATATCTAACCATAATCTAGACATTAGTGAGGGATGTAACTGGAACTGCAAAGAAATAACATAATTAGGCACTGACTTTAATAATAATTTCCAAAATTACATGGAGATGCTCTACCCTTTTTTTAAAAAGAAGCTAATTAAATTTCCTTTCTAATTGGATCTTTTTTTTTTTTTTTTACAGAGTCTAAGATTTACCTGTCAAAATACCTAGTAGAAAATTCCCTTTTCTGTTTCTCACATGTTCTTCCAGGCATCCATTAAAATTAAAATTAAAAGTGCCTCTGTGCTACAATATGATTTCTTAGAACCTGTTCCTTCCCTTCATGACAGATTTCTCTGGACTTGTTTAAGATTCCATGTGACTAAATTTGATAAATATCATGGGCTACATTTAAAAAAAGATGGTACCTCAGACTTTGTACGAGAGTTTCATCTGTTACCATTTCTAATGCTAATTGGAGATTTAATTTTTTATTGGTGCACTTATTTGGTTTATTAGTGATGATGTCTACTGGGGTGTTTCTGTTCAGAATAAGCAAGCAGAAACTAATAGCTACCAAATCTTTATTCTTGGAAATGGGCAAACAAAAATAATTAAACCATCCTCCTTTTCATATACTACATTCCCCATCTTGTGTGGCAGTAACTTTTATATGTACGAATTATATTTAGTGTAATTCACCCACTTTTATGCCTCACAATTTCCACGTTATGAAATACATTTTATAAAATTTTCACAATAATTGTATTTATATTTTGCTAGAATTATCAGCTTATGACAAAGATCCTATATTGAAGCCATTAAAATGGTGGTGTATGAGATGGGGAGGTCTCTTTAAGCCAGGCTCATCCAGAGGGACAGACTGGTGGACTGTAACCATCACAGTACAGAAAACCTTTAGAGCTGAGAGCCTGAGTAGAAGGAAATGGACCTTTCTGACCAACAAAACCAAAAAAGGTGAAGGAAAACTTAATCAGAAAACTTCAAAAATAAAACTAAATAAACAGATGAAAATCTTTACAACAGAAAAGTATTTTAGCAATAAACAGATGAAAATCCTTACGAGAGAGAAGTATTTTAGCAATAAGACACCATTATCTAAAAAAACATTTCTGCTCAGACATAGCTCTTATTTTGTTACTAATCATTCAGTTATGATTCTTGAAAAAAAAAAAAAAAGGAAAAAGAAAAGAAAAATATTGTTGAAAATGCTTATAATTATGCTACAAAGATTTAACAGACTGACAGCTATAAGAGACAAGGTAGTGAAGCAAAGCTGAAGCCTGCTAATTACAAATTTTTGTTCCTTGAAAAGTGATATTTCTTCCACTATGTTCTTCTCATGCATTACTTGTTAAAATAGTTGATTAAAAACAAGTTTGAAAATGAAACAGTCAGTAAGCATCTGACAGCTGTATTAATAACAGAATGTTTTATGTCATTAAAACAATACCTCTAGTCATTATGTCATGACTTTGAAGACAGAACTGACACTAGAATGGTATCTTTAATCTTGCATCAGAGCATTTATCCCTATCTGGAAGAGAAAGGCTTATTTCTGTCATGATAAAAAGCAAGGGGAATAAAACTGCTTAACGGATTGAAAATAAAATTGATGAGGAAATTTTCAAGCTGATTGTTTTCTTCAAGTAGTGTTATTTTCTAATTGTAATTTTGAAAAATACCTATATTCTTTTTAATTTAAAAAGAACTTCAGCATTAGGGTAAACAAGTGATTAAAATGGATATTTTCCCCAAAGTGTTCAAAAACCAAGAGAAATATTTTAAAACTTACCTGAATAAACTACTTTGATTGTCCTTATCTAAATGTTTATTAACATGTTTGGTGGGAAGTGGGGGATGTCATTGAATTTAAACAGCAGAATGACATATTTTCCAGATTTTATAACAAGTCACAGTCTCTATTTCAAGAAGGTATGGATTTTTTAAATTATTTTTGCAAGGCTGTTAAAATTTTCGCTAGTCAATTACATTTCTAGAACTTTATGGTAAAGCCTGGTCCTGTTGGATGAAAGGAAACTGATGTGCGAATTGATTTGTTTCGTTTCAAAAGCAACAGGATTGAGTTCTGCTACCACAGTCCTTCAAAATCACTGGAGTCCAGGGAGCACAGAGGGAAATAGGCCTGAGCTGAGGTTACATCTCTTGGGTTTCAGGCAGGAGGTTAAGCTTAAGTATGAGCAGGTTACAGATACAGCCCAGGATGTACAAGACAGGAAGCTGCTTTTCTGCCAGGTTGGTTTCAATTAAATCCTCTCAGCAATGTGTTTGCTCAATTGACAATAACATTCAAATCAGTTTGAATTTACTTACTACACTGGCAACTTTGCTACCAGCTCCCAGTGCATTGAGAAGGCAGATGGTCTGAAATGAGCCTAATAATACATAGAGTTAATGGTGAAATGGGTTCCTGGTGGTTTGTGACTTAGGAGTGATAACAGGCACAGCGTGGGTTGATAGACTCTCCACATGGGGACAGGAGGGATGGGGGAAAATACAGCATTAGCAGGGACAGCCATGTACCCCTTCAGGCAGCAGAAACCAAGCCCAGCAGAAGGTGGCAGGTTGGCAGAGTTCCCTCTCACACCACCTTGAGCACAGCTGGACCTATCATGAGCTTGGAAGAGAGTGTGGGGGAGCAGCCCAGATGTTACAATGGTTTCTGCTGCCCTCCCATCATCACCCTGGGTGAGCCTGGAGTGGTGCTGGACAGAGCTGAGTGGTCTTCAGATGGTTTCAAATGAAAATGGTCTATGAAATAGGATGGCTGTAAAGGACCACTCCCAAACTGCCTAAGTGTCACATTTTGGAAGATTCACAGGAGCTGGGCTGAAGAGCTTGCCTGAGTTGGGAATGCATTATTTGATCCCACCATTGTAGAGGTCATAAAACCCAGCAGGTAGCAGAACAGTGCTTCTCATTGCTGTAAAAGTGCTGTGATTTATCTGTGAGTTCACTTCATATCAGTGGCATATTTTTGCTTGTTTCCAAAGTATGGCTTTAGAGAAGCAAAGTATGAAATCAGACATGGAGGGAAAAATATGCAGAACTGTTAATCTAAAAATCCAGATAATAGTGGATAGCCTTTCTCCTGAAAATGAAGGGATTTTTTAGAGAGAGAAGAATTTTTTGCAAGCAACGCTGGATAGAAACATTCCCTTAATTGACTCTATCTGTCTTGGGGAAAAAAACCAACCAAACAAAACCAACCAAACAAATAAAAAGGAACAGACACACACAAAAACAAAAAAAAACCCCCCCAAAAAACAACAGCCAAAAACCGAAGAAGTACCAAACCAAAAAAACCACAAACCACACACAAAAAAAAGCAAAAAAAAAAAAAAACTCCAAAAAAACCCAACCAACCAACCAAAAAAAAAAAAAAAAAAAAACCAAAAACCCCAAACCCAACAAAACAAAACAAGCAACAACCAAGCAAAAAAACCCCAACCCAGTTACAGAGTTGGCAACAATTATAACACTACACATAACTGAATTGCTCTATCTTTTAACACAGATTGGCTAATCTTTTATGATATATCAGAGTTTCTTCTTGTTAATAAATTTCTTCTTTCTGCACCCATAAACACTGTGATTATGTCATTTATCACTGAATGAGGTCACAGCCTTGAAAGTATAAAGCATTGTGAATGTGTGTTCAGAATTGTCTTAAGCCAATCCAGACAGCATAAAAATTTCTAATGTTAATAATCCATTTTCCATCCCCTTCCTATCTCTCTAGTAAGTCTCTGTCAAGTGGCAAGAATTCAGGTGGAGAAACTTCTGGATGCATCCTCCAGGTGGATGCAACTTCATCAATGGTTTATTGTTTTCCTCTCCTGATTCTAAGGTTTGGAGGGGGGAAAGCAGGACTGAAATAGAAGAGAATTTCCAGCTGTTTATTTCCTGTGAGAAAAGACAGTTAGTAGCTATTGGCCTGTCTGATTTTCAGATGACTGAAGGAAATCAAGAGATATTACTTGTGTCTTGAGGAGTACACTGACATTCCCGTGACATTCATATGCCTCTGTGGGGATGTCAGGGCTCTGGTGTTAAGTTCTGGTTAACTATTTTCTGAGCAAAACTCAAAATGTGGGTAAGGAGACTCTAACCTGTGAATAATATGTGATTTGAGGCACCCATTTAGAGCTCCAGAATTGGCTAAACTATTCGATAGATAGAGGTGCCATTTTCTACACATTATTCTTCTTTTCTTTGGTTCAGCTCTGACTGTGTGTGATATACAAATTATTCTGTCATATTCTGGTCCTATTTTCCAAGAAACCATTTGGCAATTGCTTTTTAGGAACATTTATTTTGCTGTAATTTTCAGAAACAGGTCGTCAATATTGACCCATTCTAGGAACCATTCATCCTCCAGTGTATGAACTTCCTAAAATATTTCAGAGGTTCCTCCTAATCGTGTGCTCTGTGTAACTTTCTTTTGATGTGTTTTGAAGAATTTTCAGTGCCATTAGTCTTTGCTTATATGATCTCAAACAACAACAACAACAACAAAATGCAGCTTTGCATGTATCTTTATGATGACAGATGAAAACATTTCTTTATTGAAGCACCAGGAATACCATTCAGAATATAAAATGGTATACAAAAGAATATAAAATAATTCTTTTTAACATAATAGTGGAATAAATGTAGTAGAAATGTAGGTAGAACAGAATACTTTGGGAGTCTGGAAGCCATTTGATCCAAAGGAGAGCCAATTGCAAAGTCCTTTTCCTCAAAACTGTTTTCCATTTCCCAGTGCCCAACCTGTTCTTCAGCACCTGGGGTTATTCTGTCCCAGGTGCCCAGTTCTGCATTTTCCTTTGCTGAACTTCATAAAGTTCCTCGTAGACCAAGTTTCCAACTTGGTCTCAGACTCAGGTCTTACCAAACAGCAGAGTCCCTTGCAGCGTATCAGACTATATCCTTCAGGTGGTGTTGCTTTCCAAGGATGCAGTTCATCTTGTCTGTAAGTACTTCTGTCCTTTTGTGTGTGGGATTATTAGCATCCACAAAATATGTTTTAAATCCTCTGATTCAATCAGTCATTTAATAACTCTTTAATAGCCACTACATTTTTGTTGGGTTTTTTTTGGTTTTTTTGTTTTGTTTTTTTTTTTTTTTTTTTTCCAGAAGAGGAATGCCTGACCCATCATTTCAAAACCTCTCTGACTTGCAGTTGAAGTTATCTCTGCATGCCTTTGAAAGAGATTTGATTGCCTTGCCATGTGCAGAAAAAGAAAGATGAGACAGGACCTCTGAAGGTATCCATGAAAGGCGAGGAGCACAGCTTCTGGAAAACCGAAGGACTGACAACACATGAACTCAGGTAATCTTGGTGTTTTATAATAAGTTAACAAGATCTTCCTGTACCTATGGATTTTGTAAATAGCCCTAGTGCTTTCTGCTACATCTCAGGTCTCAAGTTGCAAGTTCAGCCTTTTTTTTTCCCCCCACCTTTTCCCTGCTTTAGAATTGGTTGATACTTGAGTGCTCTGGTAGCTAGAGTATAGAACTTGGTTACACTTTAGCAACTTGTATTTGTCTGGTTTTGTCTGATCTAACATCTCTCTGACAACTGCTGTCTTCCTGTCAATGCTTTAGCTGTGGGAGAGGCAATGTCTTGTTGCAGCTCCCTAATTATTGTTTGCTTCCTATAACCAGAGAGAATATAATAGAGGATATATTCCCTGAGCTGCTTCAGATGTCTGAATTCAGGAACACAGGCAGGTCAGAGGAGAGCACATCTGAAGCTATGCCTCCGTGACTATAACTGCTGTGTTTCAATCACTGTTACCTGGAGAGTAACACAGACACAAATTAAGAGTTCAATGGGTCCAACCATGTGAAACTACAGCACCTGTTAACATTTTATATTCTTCACCCCTGCAGTGTTATTACAACTTAATAGGTGAAACTGAATATAGGTTCTATGGGTATTAACATTGGCTTCATGAACAGCATTACAACATTATCAGAGTTGGAAGGGACCAACTCTTCCACTAAAGCTGGAACCCCTAGAGCACATTACACAGGACATCATCCAGCCAGGTTTTGAATGTTTTCAGAGAAGGGGACCCCATAACTTCCCTGGGCAGCCTGTTCCAGTGCCTTGTCACCCTCAGTAGAAAAGTTTTCTTATATTTAGATGGAACTTTCTATGTTTATGCCTGTTGCCCCTCATCGTGTCAGCATTCAGTTTTCAGGTGTCAGCATTGAACAGAGAGTAATGAGATCTCTGAAAAGGTATTGCTTCACAGTGAGCTGAACACCAGAAAAGAATGAAAAGAGGAAGAAAAAGGAAGAATTTGGAAATTTGCTCCACTATTGCTTCAGTACCTTTTTAGCTTTTGCTCTATTGCAGGTGGTGTATTCAGTGTCTGGAAATAGTGTTGCAGTTGCAATGAGAGTGTAATCAGAACTTACCCCACTAACAACAACTACACCAAGTGCCTCTGCATTAAGACTTAATGGCTGTGTATCGACATGGGTGACCACTCTAAAGACTAGAACAAACATATCATTGGGATTTTTTATGAAGTAGAGGGGTTAATTCCTCAGTAAGTCTGTGATCCATCAAATAGCATTCGCTGGTCTCTCATCCTTAGCTTGTTCCTTTAGTAGCTTTGACAGCTATGTCTTTCTCCTTTTAAACTTTGTTTTGGAGATATCTACTGTTATGATAAGATCAACTAGAACTAGAATACCTGACCTTTAGTCTCAAACCCCACTCTATTTGCCAAGATGAGCATGGTCTTAATTCTGTTTTCATTAAATGTCATTCTTTCTCTGATCTTTCAGGACTTGATTTTTGTGTAATTCTCAGTTCACCTTTGTAAAGGATTTAAGAGTGGAAATAAGGACATGAGAAAAAGTTGAAGATCAGTGTAGAAGACATAAAGAGCAAAGTGGAAGGGTTGTGTTTCTGTGTTAAAAAGAATAATTATCATAGCAGGATGAAGAGAAGAATTTATATGAACTTGCTGCAGAAATATCATTATTAGTGACATGAAATTACCGGAAAAGAAAAAGTAATTATGATGAGTCAGTTACACGGAACATTCTTCAAAAGATGTGCCCACTCAAAAAAATGTAAATGGTTTAGTTCCACAAAATACCAAATCATGCATTTAGGAAGCATAAATTATAACGAATAAAGAAAAGAGAAAGCAGAAAGCAATGATTCTTGGATCACAAAAGACAAGCCATGTAGTAAGCTTCAGATTAAAAAACAATAATGTGATTGTTCTCCATACAAACAGGACTAATTCTGCAATGGCACTTTCAGCATGGATGTCCAACTTTTTAAAAGGACACAGAAAAGGGGAAGAGAAAAAGAATTTAGAATTTATTACAGAAAGAACTGGTAAGTTTGGTATAATTTAGGTTATCAAACGAATGATTAATGAGACACAATTACAGTTTATTCATTTCTTCACAGGGAGAAATTATAAAGTCCTGAAAGGCAGCTTATTCTGGCAAGGAACCAGCTGTTGGAAATTGAAGCCAAATGAATTTGAATAGAAATAAAAGTTCCTGATTCAAAAGACGGATTCTCCATCTTCATGGATAGATGTCTGTGAAGCAAAGAATTTCTGCAGTATACCCTTTCCATGTCATTATCCCTTTCAGTCACTCTTTCTTGGGCAGTGGTTAGTACTCCTATCATAGCTTTAACTTATTTTTTTCTTTTAACTTGACAGTGTACTTTTAAATGATGGGAGTAATTCTTAGTCTTAACTCAGGGTTTTTGATGGTCAGAACGCAGCAACTGGATGGCTACCACCTTGAAAAATGTACACTGTAATTCATCTTTAAACATTTTGGGAACCAGTGGAGGATGAAAGATTGTATGAGTTTGTATGACATTGTATGAGAGTTTATTGATCCCTTTCATTTTCCAAAAGACCCTGGAACAGGTTTTTAAATCACGTTTAGAAGATACCTTTGGAGATCTCGATCCTGACTGACTATGATGGACTTTTCTATTCCAAAATCATAAATTACAGACTCGTGAGAACTGGGAATTGAAAGGGTTCATGGAGCAATAGCCATGTTCTCCTACAGAAACATAGACTTCTGCAGCTTCATCCTCAACAGGAGTTAAACCTATACAATTAACTCCTGAGAGATGGTCATGCTCACATTCAACATTCAACACTCAACATCCACAAGATTTTTCTCACACTACTGGCTACCTTGATGCTGAAGTGGTCCCACCACTCTGACCTTGTCTCTCTGACCCAGGATCTCTAGCTGACCAGAGCTGAAACACACACAGTACCATATATTTAAAAGAGTCTTTGACCAGCTGCTCTTTCTAAGAAAGACGTAAATCCAGTAGGACTATACATAAACATGTCTCTCTGAGCCAGAGATATGTTCTCCTAAAATAGCTTCTGCAGGCATAGAATGAAGTCCACAATTTATGTTCTACAGTGCCTTTGTTCGACCAGAGGGATTCTGGACATCATGCTACATGACATCCCATAAAAGTGAGCAAGACTGGAAACCAGTTTTTCCTCTGTGTGAGCTCCTCTGTGTCTGTGCCAGTGACACACCGCAGTCATCACTCTGAAAGCAGAGAGCTTCCCTGGAATAATCACACATATACACATGAATACACACAGTATGTATAAAAAATAAAACCTTATTTTTCTAGAGTTACAGATTAGTAACAATAAATCCAATTTTTTTTGTGGGCCTGCATGATCTGGATCCCTGATACCAGTAGCCTTGTTCAACCAACTAGTGTATAATTTAGAAATGTACAGAGGAAACCAGTGATATCAATTCCCTCTCCAAATTCTCTGACAGCTAAAGTTGAAGTAATTATGGTTTTGTTTTCTAGTGTCACTGACTATGCTTTCTTCCAGCTCATTGGGTTTGGGTGGGCTTTTTTCTGTATGACTTGAGCAGCTTTCTATAGCATGCTGATTCTATTTTTTTTTTTTTTTTTTTTTTTTTTTTATCCTACTTATTCTTGAAAGCAAGAATGCAAAACAATAAGAAGTCATGTTTCACTTTTTGGCACATCTTGATAGAAAGTCTGGAAAGTCAGACAGTCCTCATATATTTGCTGCCCCAATACTTCTGTGTTCAGTAGAACTGCACAACAGTTCACAGCTTTTTGATAGGTTGCACATTTATTCTGTGTTATTTACTTTCTGAGATAGGTGGATCAAGGAGACTCCACTCATGAGATGATGACTTTGACAGCTCATGTCTCCTCCAGCCTTGACTAGAGCCTCAGTTCTAACGGTTGTTTATTATTAGTTATAGTAAATTAAAAAAGCCTAATTCAAGAGAGAGGCAACTGTGCTATCAGTCATCATGAAGTATTAAGTTAAAAAACAAACAAACAAGAATAACCAAAAACCCAAACCCCCCAAAACCCCAAGCCTACTCACCACAACCTTTTCAGCCTTACTTGTATGTATTTGTAACAGTTACAATGCTGCTTAATTTCATACTAGCTCAGAATTACCATGGCAGATAATTCCTGTAGAATGTCAAACAACATATTTGTTATGAGCCTGATAATAAAGAAGTATTTATAAATGCAGTGACAGTTTACTCATTCGCTCCATTAAAAGGTGAATTGCTTTTGTTCCAAAACCTGTCTCTTAGCAGTGGACAGATTTGTGTAGTTGGATATTGAATTATTTTACAACAGACTAAAATGACAGCAAACATGTAAATATAGCAAGACAATGAGAACCACAATGAGAACCAATTTTTGTAAGCTTTTGCTAATTCATCTGTAAGAGTCAGATTAGCAGGTTTAGGCAGCCATAGCTGTTAGGCTTTTTTAATTTGGTTGGAAATTAAATGTGTTCCTATCCATGGCAAGTTTTAAAGTACTATGCAGTCTCTGGTCTGATACCTTTTCACTTCTAAATACTTTATCAGGCTGTAAGGGATGAAACTCAGTCCCACAGGAATTCATCTGTCTTGTATGCCCAGAGTCATAATAAAGAATCTTCCCCAATAAAATGGTCAAAAAATATTTCCATTGATTTCAGTAGGAATATTTTCCTCAGAATGTTATTTTTAAACTTGATACTGATACTGAGCTCGGTATTCCCTCAGAGTCTGAGGGAATTCACCAGACCTGTATGGTCTACATCTGCTAGTGTGCTTTGATTGAAGAACTTTGTTAATAGCAACCATTTCACAGGTATAAGCTTCCAGCTACGTGCCTTAAAAGATATGCACCATATTCTGCATTTTTTCATGAACACATTACTTCAAGAAACAACACAATTATGAATATTTTATACCTTGTAACAAAACTAGATGCTATGTTCACAAGTCAGAAGCTTTAGTCACTCAGCAATAGGGCAGCATGGAATTTTGTTTCTCTGACTTCAATAGAAACTCACTCAGGAAGTTTTAGGAAATTTAGAATTTTACTTATTTGGAAAGTAAGTAGTTTTACTTATTGAAGTCGCCAGGGACTTGTGAGAATTTTAACTTTTTGCTGTACCAACTTAGTTTAGCTTCTCCTAGGACGTGACCACCGTTACCTCTCAGTGGGAACAGCATAGCAAGCACAGTTGGAAACAAAAGCACAAGCTGAATTTTAGTATGTGAAAATACCTGAGGTTTTTCAGAGACACCTTCCTTGATAACAGTGTGAGATAAAACTATTACCATCTGTGCTAGGCCTTCCATGCCAGGAAAATGCACAAGTGATACCACAGTGAACCTTCTTTTGTAAACTGAGATATCCCTGTCATACTGCTATGGCACAAGATTTACAGGAAGAAGTAGTATTGTCTGCTTCGTGAAGTAAAATAAATTGGGGAAAAAAAATTAAGCTTTTGAGAACTGAAGTCTCTCCCTCATGGAAGATTTTTCTGCTTTTGGTTTAATTGGTGTTTATTAGAAACTGAAACAGATGAGTGCATTTTTTTCCTGTGCTATAAACAACATATTCTGATATCCTTAAATGCATTGATACTGTAATACTCTGCACTATAACTGCCTGAAAAGATAGCCCTAAAGAAACTGAACCCAGTGCTTAATTTGTTCTCTCTTATATGTGGAATTAAAAAGGAAAAACACAATCCCCAAACATTTCCTTCTTGTTTCTGCTTAGGAATTGAAATGAAATATAACAAGTGCCTAGGTGAATTTGTGCTATGATTCGATTTTTTTCTTAGTCTAGTGGGTGAGTAGGTAATTTTCTGCATTTTTAATTTTACTTCTTATATGATGTGGATAAACAAGCTATCTTCTAAAGGAAAACATGCAAAGGTGCTTATTTCAGAAAAGAATTTTTTTGAAGGAAAGGATTTCATTCTATAGATACTGTCCTATAGTACCAAACTTGTGGTTATTATTACTGGACTAGCTTAAGAGTTATATTTTGAAATAACTAGAAATACTGAAATACTACTTCTACTTTAAAGTTTACTTCAATGTTGTGGTGAGTTTGAGTACTGTACCCATCTCTGAGAAGCTTCTCATTGCTCTGAGCATGTAGTAACAGTGCTGAAACTACTTCGGGAGGCTGGATCCGTCCTAGAAATTGCTAAAATGGAAAACTTCCAAGAAAATCTCATTATTGCATTACAGCAAACAAGCTCTCAGCCACTGGGCACGTCACCTACAGCAGAGCTCAGCGAGCCTATGTGGCTGCCACACTGGGAGAAGCCACACATTTATGGGAAGTGCAGATGGTTCAGGGAGGGATGGCCCCGCTTTGCAGCTCATGTCTTTGCCTGTGGTGCTAGAAGAAACCCACCACTGCATGCAGCCAAGATTCACTTCTTCCCCTGGTCTACAGGCACTCTGTGCTGGAGCCTTAATCCTACCCATGTAACCTTAGGGCTACGACGTTTTGCCCACATTGCTGGGAAAATCTGCAGTAGCTTTACTGGGAGAGTATCCTCTGACATTATGGCTTAATTAACTCTGGGTGCCCATTTGGACACGAGAGTTCAGAAATTATCCAAGTAGTTACTCAAGTGAAAGGAAGGAAGAGAGAAAACTGTATCTGGATTTTGGCTGAGAAAAGTAATAGCTGAAGAGTAAGACTGAAGAAAAGAAAATGCAAGAATACCAGGTTTTCAACGTGTGTAGAAAAAGAGAAGGTGTAAATGCTCTTTAGAAATAGAGAGGAGGGAAACATAGTGCTCAACAAACTAGGTCTGTGTTTAGAAATGCAGTATTCTGACAAACACTTCTAACTTTTAAGAGGCAATTATTTTCTTCCTGCATAATCTTCTGCAAAATGCATTTAAATGCATTATTATCAAATTACTCAATTATACTTGGTAACAGCAACTTTATTTACTATAAACACTACATCTTCTTTCCAATGAAGATATAATGTAAGAGAACAAAAGGCTGAGATTTTCTTCTTATTTTTAATTTAATTTTTTAATTTTTAAATTTTTTAATTTCTTGCCTGCATGTCTGCTTATCACTCTACTTGCAAGGATACCGTGAAAGTGCAAAGGCATTCATTTGTATTCCTTTTTTTCACCTGGAGCTATCCAACTATCTATCTTTTTTGAGATATTTTTTGGGGAATTCTGAATGATAAACTCTACCTGTTTTGCATGGAAATGGAATGTCCTCAAAAAAATCCATTTTTTAATTGCAAATGTCATTTTTTTCATGGAAATATATTTTATGCTCCTCCAAAAAATAGAAACAAATGTATTACCTCATTTATAACTTCTCTTGAAGTGAAACTTTTATTTAAAGTTCTTACACATGCAGTGAATTACTGATACATTTCTAAAATAGGATTATGTACTGAAGAGCTAATAGTAAATTAATAGGTCTGAATAAATCAACATTTTCTGAGTACTCGAGTTCTATGCAGATCGTTTTTTCTCTCTTAAAAATTTATTCTTCTCTTTGAAATTTATTAAAATTAAGGTATTTTTAATGAGATTACATCCATCCGTGCCTCAGGGAATATATACGCCAGCTTTCTTGAATTGCTCCGTAAATAATAATTTTTGTCATTCACTGATCTTCCAACATTTTGTCAGCACTGCCCTAGTTTTTAAGAAGCCTTTTATGTTCCTTCATCTCTGATCCTGCCTTTGACAGAAGTGACCTGAATATTCATAGTAAAATTCTGGCTTACGTATGATAAAAAGCTTACCAGTATATTCAGTGTTGTCAGAGAAAATTAAAATTATTATGAAAAAAATATATTTAAATGGGTAAGGAGAAAACTTATTAAGCAAGGTAAGTTTCACATCCGAAAGACACAGAAAGAGCATGTAGATTTATTTTAATTTTGAAATTCTTGCTGTTTGTGACATTTAGAATTGACACCACAACTGATCCTCATTTCTCACCTTGGAGAGTTCTTACACCTGCATTAATGTATCTCAATTACACCTAACAGCTTCCTGGAAAATGATGACTAGAGAGAAGAGGTTCTTGTAGATTAAAACCCCAGCTGTTTCATATATCCTTAAACTCAATCATGAATAGTTCCTCTTTCCTGAATGGCCTATTCTGTTCTCTCCAAAGGGCAGACATACCTGTGTTTCTTAGTGCTTCAGTTCTGTTTTCATAAAATCTGCTGGTAACCACTTATATCCAGCATCTAAGAGAAACAAGTAGCTCATGGAAGGTTACTCTTCCTGGTAAGTCTGTTCTGGACCACTGCTTTGTTGTCTTATATAGCATATTTTAGTACTTTAATTTGGAAGACAAGAACCAGGCATTGCCATTTTTTTATTCCTTCGTTACTTTTTCCTAATATATTGTTTTCCACTGCAGGTATATTTAAGATCTGGAGTGCTGGCTATAATTCCTTCTTTAGTTAACATTCTGAACACTAGTAGTATTGGCCGGTAAAATGTTTTTTTTTATATATAAGTGCTAAGCTAATTGCATTTTCAACAACCTATCAATTTTAATTAAAACTCTGAAAATACTGTCATGGTCTCATATATTGTCAAGGAAATAACATGTTTGTCTCCAAGGCTTTTCTTTAAAGGCATATTTTAAACCAGTCTCAGATGATGTAGTATTATTGAAAGATAGCCTGGTGAGTGAATTTCCCTTTTAATTAGAATACTAATGACAAGCTAAATTGTCTATCTTTCAGGGGCAAAAGTTAATAATACTGTAGTTGAAACTTAAAGTAATATTTTTATGCATTGTGAACTTAAAAAAAAAAAAGATTTACAGTCTTATCCTTTCAGTAATTGTCTAAATGCCATTTCTAAATCTAATGCGTCTTGGAGTTTAAACAAGATTCATTATTTACCATTCCCATTCATGATAGAGAACATTTTCTACTCAGAAAAGCCCCAAAGCCAAACCTGTTTGAGTAAACACCATAAAACATTTTCAGTGCTATTTTGGCAATGGAAAATGTTTCAAAGGATTAATGTATAAACACATATTGTGTGTTTAAATTTAATGAAATCTTTAAAGTAAATATTTGGTGTAAAGTATGCATTTTGAAAAGTTAATCCATTCATTCTCAAATAACTTATTTAAGAATTTTAATTTTGCTCTCTATTTCATGTCTTTATTCTTTGTCAAAACAAAACTTATTTTGGATTTTTCTTTTCCCAGCTCTAGTAGAATGCTGACTAAAAAGAAAGTAAAAAATGTTTTAGAAGAGCATGTGTTGAACTGATGGGAAGAGAACAGAAACTTAAGGTTTCAAGGAAGCTTTAGCTAATATTTATGTTCCTTTCCATTTTACTACACTTAATCATACTTTTTTAGCTACATTAATATAGTACCTAATCTCTTATATGAACTACAGTGAAGTTTGAAAATGTACATGTCCAATGTAATTTTAAATAGTAAAAAATGTCACTTTTTGTTCAGATGGCTCTAAACATCTGTTTAAGCTGCTGATTTTTTATTGAAGCATCATCTTAGATTGACATGCTTTAACGAGACTGATGATGCCAGAGAACCTAAATTGCTGATACTCAGATCCTTATACACACTGATTTCATATGTCCTTAAATTAGATAAATGTGTGAATCCTAACCTTGAATTTGTCAATAAACAGTTTAATTTAGAAATGTGTACACCGAACTTCATATATCTGTAACTTAAATGAGAATAACCCATATAATTCTTCATTTTCTAACATAGATGCTCCTTTCATGATTGCTGGCCACTGCAGTGCCAGGAAAACCCCAAGTCCTATCCATGATGGAGTCTTTGAAGACCTTGCACGTGCAGCAACACCGTGCACACTAAACTGCAGCCACAAGGTGAGTAATGGAAATGCTTCCTCTCCAGCCAAATGCCCCTGCATGACCCCTGTATTGAGATAATGTGAAAATGGCCTTGCTCTTGCTCAGACAAAAAGGAAGGGACTCAAAGAAGCATAGTATAGACTGAATGGAGACCAGAGTGATCCTCTCTCACCTCTACAGAAAGAGAAGAATCTAGAATTTAAGACTATCCCTGAATTAGTCTTTAGCTATTAAATAATAGCTTCAAAGTATTTGAGGCTTTCAAGACCTTAAAAAAATAGTTTTCTTACGAGCATCCAGTTTTCTACTACATCACTATTTCTTAAGGTGCTATTAGGATAAATGATACAAAAGCACAACAGTTTCTGCTGTGTTTTTTTATTATTTTGTTCTGTTTTCCTCACATAAACAAATTGGTGATCAGAGTTCCTTATGAAATCATTTCAGCTGCACAGTACACAGAGATGTGGTTTCTGGAGTGTTATTTCTCATCAGGTCTCTGAACATCCTGTGTAGGCAGGCTTTGACCACTGCTGTCTTTGTTTGAGAAGAAGGAAACTTCATGACAACCCAGTCTGCTAGAAGCAATGGTCAGGGCACTCCCAAAGAGAAGCAGCTCCCCAGGGTTTCCCATCAGATGGCCTGGCAGGGCCAGGAAGCCAGGGTCTGTTCCATCCCCATCCTGGAGCAGGAAGATGGGGACTGTGGGGCACCTTCAGCCCCAGGGATTGGGCATCTCCTAGGCTGAGAAGGGGCTGGGATATGGGCCCACAGGCAGGCCCGATGGAAAAGGTCCCATAGCCAGGAAGGCAGAGCTGTGGGAAGCTGGAGACCAGCCCTGTTGCTGTGTCACTAGGGCAGGAGATGATGGGTTCAGGGAGTGCCATGGGGTTTTGGGCTGTGGGGGAGCCCTGGGGAGCCAGGCAGGGGCAGTCAGGGATGGTGATACCTCCAGGGCATTAACTCATGTCCTTGTCATACTGATCATTTTAATGTCTGTTAAGAAGAACACAAATTTTCAAAGACTTAAGGCATAAATTCTGCACTTTGACTTTGAAACACTGCTTCCTTTTAAATCTGTCTGTGTGGCTCTTGTATCATTATCTTAACAGTAGCATCTTAATACTTTCAGTGTCACATGAAATGAAGCAATCAGCATCTTTCAGATTATGTATATATTGTGGTAGTGGTAAGTTTTTTTTCTCCTCCACATTCACCTAAAAATTCCCCACTCGTTCTGGGTCCCAGTAATCTCAGAATGCATATGTTTAACCTGTGACAAGCAGTGCCCTAAGTTATATTTTTAGGATACTATATTAATTTAATATTGGAATGTTCCAAGGGCCTGCACACTGGCAGGCAAATTTTCATTCAGTTAACCAAAACCCCCAGGTTCTTTTGCAACTTGATACTATTTCTAAAATGTTGCTTAAATCAGTCTGACTATCTAGTTGAACATTTCTCTTGCCAAATTTCCCCCCAAAAAGTTTCCTTGTTCTTTCATTTCTTTGACTTTATTGCATTTTTGCCATAATAACTTTTCTTGCCAACTCCTGAGCTTGCACTAATTTAGCCTTCCTCACACTGCTCGTCCTAGCATGTAGATACGTAATGCCTCCCTCCTCACTGTCAACTCAGACATTTTTTTTTTTTTATGGTCTTCTCCTCTTGATAAAAATAAAAGATAGATCTCTGCTGATAGAGAAATATACAGATTGTGCACAAGCGGAGTCTTAAAGCTATGCACTATTTAGCAACACAGCATTGCTGCTGTGACAAAGATGGATACACAGTACAGTGGAGCTACAAACAGTCAGCAATGTCAAGAAAAGGGCATGCAGCACGTTGTTTGCTGTGTAGAGTCATCTATCCACAAAGCTAGGAAAAGAAAACACAAATGTCTCTGTAAAAGTCTAATCTGTATTACTGGCCTGTCTCCATAGTAACCACATTGTCTAAGGCATCAGAAGAGATGCCTCCAACTATTTCTACAGCAGTGTTCCTTAATAATGTCTCAATTATCCAAATATGTCTATCAAAGGGGTTGAAATACTTCCAGTTGATTCCTTAGGGGGTATTCTACAGAGAAGGACTCAATTTTATAATGTTCGCCTTCTTTCTGTTGCAGACAGTGTAATTCTGAATATGACAGGAAATAAGTTTTGTCAGTATCTCATACAAGATATATTGCCTCCAAACCTGTTATTATGATGCTGCTAATATGAGCTGTGTAATTCACATTATCCTGGAAGAAACATATTTTGGGTAAGGAAGCTATAGGGTTCAAAACACTATTTGGGAAAATTCTTTCTGAGAATTTAGGGTAGCTCACTGTCCAATCTAGCTACCACTTCATGCAGCTGGAAAAAATGTAGTAGCTGTTTTATTCCTTTTCTGTAATTCCTTGGTAACTGGCAGAATATTTCATATAACAGAATATTAAGAATATGCTACTGATTTTAGTAATAGAAATTGCATCCAATATAATAACATTATGGTATTTCATCAATAGTGACAAATTAAACTGCACACATAAAATTGCTGAGAAATGTCCTCACAGCCTATCTTTATCAAGTAATTCACAAGTGAATTTGGATTTTTAAAATAGATGTTCCCTCAAGGAACATAAAAAAATCCCCTGGAAAATACAAATAAATGTTTTGCTCATATCCTAAATGGTTTTAATTTCATACAGTGAACTCTGTCAAAGTGACTAAGACTTTTACAGACAGATAATGGTGATATTTTCAGATTTATTTATTTGAGAAGGGTAGAACAGAAGCTTTACTATTTAACTTTACTATTTAACAGGCATCTTCAGTAGGAATGGGAGCAAGGAGGGTTGGAATACCAATGACACTACTGCCCCTAAACACAAAATAACTTTCAACCCTACTTTCTCAGCTGAACACATTTATGTCTGATGTTCTCCCATTTACACTTTTCATATCCTGCCTTTTTGCAGCACATGACTAAAATTCTGTGAGTAGTTTTTGTTCTTTCTGGGCTGTTCCAATAGCACAAGCAAAGATAGCTCCACTGAAGAGCTTCCCTCTTCCCTCAGACATAAAAAGTCACCTGTCCTCCTATCTCAGGTTCTTTGCATTAGTTTCGGACCTTAGCCAGGTGTGTGGCTCTTCTATACTGGTTATCAGTACATTAGCAACCTCTGCCTCTGAATGCCAGTATGCTTCAGATACTGTGATAATGAACAGCACAGAAAAAGCTGACATATAAGAACAGGTGGAGACAAATGATTTAATCTTTCTCTTTGCTGTCACTTCAGTACATAGGTGACGTACAAGTACTCATGCACACAGGTCTGAAAACTATCTTTTTTTATATTCTGCAAGATTGCTCATTACACAAAGTAGCTTTTGACCTTACCTTGACTTCTCAAAATCCTTTTGAGTGCTATATCTGTTAATTGCAAGATCTATCATTTGAGATAATGAGCCCTTCAGGGACAAACGTGATAGTGTTTACTGACAAAGAATTCAAATAGGTTCAACCTATGTCTCACTGCAATGCACAAAGATGAGGTGATGACATGCTCTTCAGGAAATGCTTCTTTGCATTAGGCAGCTACAGCTATAATAAAAATTTTATAAGTTATGTCATCAGAGTGCAAATACAGTGTTCCGAGTTACACAGGGCATGTAGGTAAGTTTCTGTTTTAGCATGAAATAACACAGACCTATAAACATTGCAAGCTTTTCAGTGCCAAAGCAAGTGAAGAAACCACTTTATTGCTAACCACAGTTCTACCCACAAGCCATTCTAATAATGATTCACTCCTTTATCCATAATGACAGCAGCCACTTTCTTCAGAAATAAGTACTGCAAGGTCATTTAGTGTTTCCTTCTGCTTCAAATTCCCTTGGTCTCAACTACATGCATCTATGAACTATGTCTCAAAATCTGACTGCAAAAATTAACACAAAATAATCACAGAATAATAGAACTATTGAGGCTGGAAAAGATGTCTAAGATCATCATTAAGTCCAGCCTATGACCTAACACTACCACATTGGGTAGACCATGGCACTAAGTGCCACATCCATAGAAGAACATAATAGAATAATACTAACACACAGAATAATTTAGATTGCAAGAAATCCCTGGGAATCACCAAGTCCAATCTCTAAGTGAAGGGGAGGCCAGCTTTAAAGTTAAAATAAATTCCAAAGCTAGGTTGGGTTGCTCAACTCCATATGAAGTTGAATTTTGAACAACTCCAAAGTAGGAGAGTCCACAACATCTCTGAGAAACAAGTTCCAATGTTTGATGACCCTCATTCTTTTTTTAAAGCCTAACCAGGTTTTCCTATGCTGCAGTTCATGCCCATTACCTCTTCTGACTGTTCACTTCTAAGAAAAGTTTTCTCTACAACCCATTATTGGGTAGTTGTAGATAGCAAAAGCATCTGACCTCAGTCTTTTCTTCTTTGGGCTAAATAAGTCCAGATTCCTCAGGCTCTTCTCACATGCCATGTGCTCCAAGCCCTTAATTAGCTTGGTGGCCTCTCCTGCAGTGCCTGAAACTGGGCATAGTACACAGAATGGAACTCCAGAAGGGCTGAATAAAAGAGAACGGGACTTGCTTAATGCAAAGTAATATGAAGTGAACTTACATTGCAGCAAGGCCTCACTGCTCAGCCACATTCAACTTCTTGTTCTTCATCTCATTTTCCACAGAGATGCTTAGAATCATAGAATCATAGAATTGGCTGGGTTGGAAGGGACCTCAGAGATCATCAAGTCCAACCCTTGATCCACTACTGCTGCAGTTACCAGACCATGGCACTGAGTGCCACATCCAGTCTCTTTTTAAATACCTCCAGGGATGGAGAATCCACCACTTCCTGGGGCAGCCCATTCCAATGCTTGATCACCCTCTCGGTAAAGAAATTCTTTCTAATGTCCAACCTAAACCTCCCCCGGCGCAACTTGAGACCGTGCCCTCTTGTCTTGCTGAGGGTTGCCTGGGAAAGAGACCAACCCCCACCTGGCTCCCACCTCCTTTCAGGGAGTTGTAGAGAGTGATGAGGTCTCCCCTGAGCCTCCTCTTCTCCAGACTGAACACCCCCAGCTCCCTCAGCCTTTCCTCACAGGACTTGTCCTGGATCCCTTCACAGCCTCCTTGCTCTTCTCTGGATCTGCTCCAGCACCTCAATCTCCTTCCTGAACTGAGGGGCCCAGAACTGGACACAAGACTCGAGGTGTGGCCTCACCAGGGCTGAGTACAGGGACAGAATCCCTTCCCTGGACCTGCTGGCCACACTGTTCCTGATACAGGCCAGGATGCCCTTGGCCTTCTTGGCCACCTGGGCACACTGCTGGCTCATGTTCAGCTTCCTGTCAATCCAAACTCCAAGGTCCCTCTCTATCTGGCTGCTCTCCAGCCACTCTGTGCCCAGCCTGGAGCTCCCCATGGGGTTGTTGTGCCCAAAGTGCAGGACCCGGCACTTGGCCTTGTTGAACCTCATCCCGTTGGAATCAGCCCAACTCTCCAGTCTGTCCAGGTCCCTCTGCAGAGCCCTCCTGCCTTCCAGCTGATCCACACTTCCTCCGTCAGTCCCCACCTTGTACTACTTCATGGCATTCTGTACCAGATGCAGGACCCTGCATTTGTGTTCCTTGAATTTCATTAATTTTCTCTCTGTCAGTTTCCCCAGCTTTCTCCTTTTCTCCTTCTGCTTGACACTCCTATCCTCTACTATTTCTCCCAGTTTAGTACCCATTCTCACACTTGCTAAGGATGTACTATGTCCCAGTGTTCAGGTTGTTAATGACTATATTAGACAATATTGGCCTCAGTATCAACTTCAGGAATGTCACTCATAAGAATCTGTCAGATGGATTTTTGGCCACTGTGCACAACCCTTTGACCCTGGTGGTACAGCCAGCCAGTTTTCCACCCACTTTACAGGTCACCAAGCTACTTTTCTGAAAGGATAAAATGGGATACAGTGACAAAAAAAACATTGCTAAAGTCAAAGAAAACACCATCATTTTATTTATTTATAATTACACATTTGTGTAATTATAAAGCAATGAGATTGGTCAGGCTTTATTTGCCATTTCTAAACCCTTACTCTTAATTCCCAAACATTTTCTCTTATATGCATCAGCGTAGTTTCCATGAGGATTTGCTCCTTCATCTTTCTAGGGAGTTCTAGGCTGTCATTCATCCCAAGCACCTCATTACTGTTTGACCTGCTGTTTGTCTTCAAAAATCTCCTCTGAGCAACTTTCCAATGACACTGACCAGCTTCAACTTAGATGCATTTAGTTACACCTTTTGTTTCACTGTTGTCTAATTCATCTTCCTTTATTGTCAATAATTAGCATGTAGATGGTTTAGCACGTAAAGACCTCCACAATATTCTTCTATGTCCAGACCTGAGTGTCTACACTCTTCTGTGGCCATTTCTTTGTGTCAGACATCAAAACTATATTTCCAGACAGGAAAAGTGAATAAATAAATAACTTTTCTTGAAATATTTGTAATCTTTTAATTAATCTCTTCAAGAATTATTTGCCAACTATGTCAAAATTAATAGAATCTTATATTGTAGCTGTGGGCAATATATTAATTTGAAAGTGAGCGAACCAAGAGTAGATTTGAAATGGACAACATTTTCTAACTTGGAGATTAAAGTTGTTAAATTTGTTGAGGACAGTTTGCACGGTTTTGCACAATTTCTAGCAGTTCCCAGGGGTACTCTAAATTATTGCTTTACAAATTTAATTGTCTGATATTTAAAAGGTACAGTCTTTAAAAATTTGATCACAAGCTGATTCCACACTGACAGTGTTCAATCACAGTACAGGACTGACCTCTATAGCCGTTTTTACTGGTGTGTAAAATATGGCATACAGAAACAAAAAATAGCTTGTTGAAACACAGCTATGCCACTACTATGGACATCCACCTGTTATTTTTTTACTGCCACATCTTTAATCAGAATTAATTTAATTTATCATAAGATTAATTTATCATAGCATTTTTTACACATAGGATTATATTTATAATCTGTAAAGTAATCCAGCTAATTTTTAAGAATGATGTAACTTTATCCTCAGCCAGAAGAATCTGCCTTAGTTATCTGAGAAACAAATGTTAGAGCTTGGAAATATATATATATATATATAAACTTAGGATTTCCTCCTTGAAATGCATTTAATTATACAAAATGGAAATATTTGAATCAAGGCTGTTTCAGATTTGTTGTATAGTAAAGAAAACTCTTATGCAAGTAGTTTTTAAGTTTCCTCAAAGGACACAGAAGTTCAGAAAAGCTTCAAAATAGAAAATTCTGAAAATACACACTTTTGCTACTTTATTGAGATCTCAAAGGTAACACTAGGGGAGCAGACAAAACCCTTTTCCTTTTTTTTTTTAGCTGTATATGGATTTCCTCTTTCATCATAACATTCAAGTACTGTTATTTTCTCTTCAGAGTTATTTCTACCATAGAAGAAAAACAAACTTCATAAACATCAAATATATCTTCTTAAATATGCTACAGTTTAGATAGACTCCTCTCATTTTTGTGTAGGAAAATGAAATAGATACTAACATAAGTTCATATAGAAAGCTTATATTATTACTCAAAAGATAAATCATAGGTAATTGTCTATAAGAAGAATGAGCTGTAGTAGTAATTTTGTCCCTGTGGCATTGGTATAGGGACAAAATATTTCTGCAGACAAAATTTCTGACTAAGTGTCTTCTGAAGTGGCATAACTACAGTGAAACAAAGAATCCGCATGGAAAATTACGACTTTATAGTTATGTGATTTTTAGCCATACAGCCTGCAAGGCAGTTTCTCTCTTTAATGAATGTATTAATTTTTTTTAACCCCCAGTTAAAGATCTGCTTCAAAGATGAATGGGACTGCGCAGAAGAATACAGCTCTTACAGCTACCCTGAGGTCTGCTGCACTGAACAAAATAGTAAGCACAGCAACGTTGTGCTGCACTTAGAGAATACAGTGGACAGGGAAGCTGTATATTAAATGTTATGCGGTTCCATTCAAAATCCTGGTTTGCAGATATATGTTTTCCAATCACTCTCTTTTCTACGTAATTACACTTAATTACTGGATAGGAACAGAATGATCACAAATCAGACACCTGTTTGCAAGAGCAAACAAGAGAACAGAGTCAAGGGAATTATTGAATTCTGGCTCTGAAATGCACAGCTTGCCTATAATGGGTTGAATCAAAGTTTTAGCCCATGAAATTCAAATTGAGAGTTTAAAGATCGGTTTCACTGATGTAACTTCACCATTTACGTTTT